>NW_025944642.1:0-126193 GCF_000764305.2 Hyalella azteca
TGTGTGTGTGTTTTTTTTTTCTTGCAGATTCTTTCAGATTATTAGATACTTAGATTGTTACTATATGATAGTTAGGCGTAAACCAAAAACTGTTTAGGTAAGGGGCTAAATGGACCAGTTTCCAGTGCTCCTATAAGAAGTAACAAGAAGAAGAAGAAACAATCCCGTCATTCCCACGATGGATTGGTTGACTGATTTGATTGCATTTCGATGGTTGGTCAATACCCGTGACGCCACTGAGATCAGTGACGTCACAGACGAACAACAAGCTCCATTCGCAAAAATGAGCATCTCATGGGTCAACCTTATACTAGTTCAACCATGGTTTGTCACTAATCTCAGTGAGGTCACGGACATTAACTAATCATCGAAATGCAATCAAACCAGTCAACCAATCCGTCATGGGAATGACAGTTTTGTTTACGCTTCTTGATCAGCGTGACGTAACAAAAAAGCTGAACTGAAAGACGGAACTTCTCGTGGGTCAACTATGTTATCAAGTATCAAGCATGAGTAAGAAGTAAATTCTGCGAGTCCATGTGTTACAAGTATACATACAACAGAATTTTTTCAGCTACGAATTCCAAATCTCCAAGAAACGTGTTGTTGAATAACTGGCATGTAAGGAATGGAAAGAAAGGACAGTCTGAGATTGTAAAAGATGAAAGAGATGCTGATATTTGTTTTGATTCAGCAAGTAGATCATCTAGGTTTTTTTTCAATATTATTATAATTATGTATATATTTCTATTATTATTGTTATTATTATTAATTTTTTTTTTTTTTGTTCAATGAAGGCTGTTATATTAGCAGCCCTTACTTATCTAAATTACATTAGCAGTGCCTAACTCATTTCATTTACTAATATATGTTCCCTGTAAACTTCTACCCAATCCTACACTGAGCTTACATCAGGCTATCAGCCAACCTCACTAAATGGCAGCAATTAACCTCATATACAAAGAAGCTGAAAACCCCAAGCTATAAGCTCTCAGGCCCAACGGTCATCCATCTGGCAGACCTGCGGCTTTGAGTTCACTCCAAGTGGACACCCTGCAAAGAAAGAAGAAGATGAAAGAGAGATGCTCAAGAATGAGTACATAGGCTACATACTACCTAGATATGACTTTGACAGCAGTAGAGGTGGGGACTGGGGACCTAATGTTTTGTATGAGAGCAAATGCTTTGATCGCCTTTGACTTTGCGTGTGATTGCATGGACAAACAGGTGGAATGAAAGAAGAGAAAGAGAGGTTGAGGATATTTGTTTTATGTGTGACAGAGAGGTGACTGGTGAGGGAAACTGTACAGCATCTGATAATGGAGTGTGATGCAAGCAAAAGGGATAGATTGGAAATGATGAAAAGAGAGTGAAACTGGATGAGAGGAGTGATAGTGTGATGTATGAGTAAATAATGAGTGAATGAGAGATTAATGAGTTGCAATGATAGTGGGCTGTGCCGCTGTGGGTCTGTCAACACTCAATAGGGGTGCGTGGAGTCTGGGTCTGGGTGACTGGCGGCTGGCCAAAGTGGAATTCTAACAGTGGACACTAGACAGTCACCTACCTAGTGGCTAGCTCCTAACTCCACGGGCCTCCAGGCTCCACCCCATTGACCCGCTCTACACTTGAGGATGGGGGGGGGTGAAATTTGAAGCAATACTTTGAAAGGTGGAATCAGAGAGTCAGAGACTGTGATTCTAGTGCTGAGGCTTTGAATTTCTCTCTTCCCCTTGTTTTTTCCTCTTACCCTTAACACAAACTTTCACACCCCTCCAGGCTCCAGCTTCCTTCTGCTTTGCTGTGGCTTGACTGGCTTCTAAGCTCTACCAACTACCACTACCTGTCTTGGTCCTTCTTTTTCCTTTCAAGTTCTTACAGTAACAAAGTGAATATGTGATGCTTGGGCCTTGGCTGATGGCCACTGTTAAGCAAGCATGGAAAATATTTAGTCCTATGACTCCTATCTTTACTCTTTAGGGCCGCAACTAGAGCTATCCTGCATTCCTGCCATTTCTGGAACTGCTAGATTTCTGCCAGATGAATTACCTCCTATCTAACTGTTAACAAAAGTGCATGATCGCGCTGCAAGATTTTAAATGTATTAAAAATTGATCACGTTGGAGCCGTGAGATTTCAGGAACAAGAAGGAAAATTCCATTTCCGATCCTGTATGTAAAGGCCTGAGTTGCCTGTCTCCAGAATAACCTTTTTCAGAGTCACCATGCCCAAATCTAAAGTGAAACTCTTTTCCTGTTGCATTTCACAGAAAATTTTCATAAATAACTGATAAAAATATTTCTTTTTTTTTCATAGATGAAGTTAGGAAAAGGCTATAGGCCTATAGCAACAAGTGAAATTGGCATTTTTGCCCAATTCACAGGTGGCTTCTGTCCAATTTTCTAATTTGGTCAGAAGCCACAAGCCAGATTTATGTTGAATTACTTACTTATTAGCACCATCCTTTGAAAGGCTGAAAAAAATTAGGTGGCCCAGTGGTGGCCCAGTGGTTAAAGTTCAAAGTACCACGATTGGAGCAGAGAGTCGCGGGTTCGATCCCAGCTCTGTGCGCCAGTTTCTGGTCAGAATCGGCAAGGAGGCCGGGCGGTTAAGCAAAGCGAAATTGAAGCAGTGAGCTGCGAGTCAAGATTGCAAGAAGCTGTGGATGTTCTGCGATGTTAAGAATCGGCGACAGGCCTACGGCCTACTAACGCTGAAACCGCTATATATTTTTTTTTTAACTTGAAATCCATGAAAATTTTGTTTGAATGTTACAATAACATTTATTTGCTTATCTACTTTTAATTGAAGATCTATTGCCAATGCCAATAACCTTGCCTTCAGCACTAAACTTGCTGGCCTTCATTATAAATGTATTTTATATAAAAAACTTAATCATATCTTTCTAACATGCTCAATACAGCATCAGTCAGTATATGGTTATTAAACCCTACAAATTGTAGTTCTGACTGATATTTTATGCCTTTTAGTGGCAGGGTATGTGCAGTTTTGCAGCATGGTGACTTCTGTGGCATTGATGGTAGATCTTCTTGTAAGACCTTAGAATATTCTTGGGAAAATAATATCAATTATAACTGTAATAAGTCTGACCTCTATTTTTTAATTAGGATTTTTGAATGACAATCTTTTGTAAGTGAGTACATTAACTAAAAATTTACTGTGATAATGTGCAGCATTACTGGGTGTTAAACTTATTCCTGTGTCCACCTGAACGAAGCAGTTTATAATCTACTGCATGAATTTGCAATAGATTACCTATAGTAATATTATTTATTTTTAACTGAAATATGTTTTCTTTTGACAGATCACAGAAGTTCATTGTAGAATATCTATTTTCAGTGTTGGTTGGTTTTCCTGCAAAATGAATATTATTGATGGAGTAGAACATGTTACTCCCAGTGCCAAAGATCTCAGTACAATCCTTTTAAATGTTAGCTGTACATTCAAAGGATGTAACAAAAGTTTCCGTACATCTTCTGCCAGGAAGTTTCATCTAGAAAAGGTGAAAATTATTTCTAACATTCTTATAACTGTGTAGTACTGAAAAAGAATATGAATGGAGTTGTGTAAAAGCAAATTTTTATTAATATTTGTTAATAACAGTTGGCTTTATGCCTTCTATTTTTTTGTCATTGTAAAATGTTATCATAGTGAAATTAAATTTTTCCAGGTACACAAGAACTTCTCACCAGTAAAATCTATGGAAAATCCTTTGGTATGGTATCATTGCCCTGCCAAGCTCTGCCCATATCATGTTGATGCTCCTGCCACCAATGCAAAGCACTTTCTAACAAAGGGATGCCTGAAACAAGTGAGATGATTAGTTTAATCTAATATAAGTTTATTGAAGAGTACCTTATTTTCTTCCTTTATACCAATAGAGCTATAGCTTTTCACAATACTTGTAATAGGAATTTTATAAATTGATTATTTATGGATAAATTAGGCCAATATCAACATTTCAAGGTTGCATCAATAAAAAAATCAGTAATTAATGTTTGTAAATAGTAGGCCAGTCATTGAATTAGTTAAAGAATCACTACTTCCAATTTTAATAGATAATCTTGAAATGAATCGTTATTTAGGACTGAAGTGTGGCCTTGTTTCAAACAACAGTGACAGAAGTGTTAACCAGAACCAATATACATAAAGAATTTAGAATTGAACTGGCTCATCCCAAAGAAATTGTAGTAAACATTATCATTTTATTCCATATACCCCAGAACATACTAAATACTTGGCTTCATTATCAGCAGGATCAGTGACATGATATTTTCTCACTTTGCATATTGGTGTATGTAATGTCTTTTCTGTTATCATCAAACAAGCCAACAATGCAGGCTTCCTTTGGGTGCTTTGCTACTAATGTCCAATGAAAAGTGTCAAAGAGCCAAAAATGTGACAGAAGTTGTATATCCCTGTTTGCACAATCTGCTAACGTGCAAATTGTGCAAAAAAAATACATAAATTATTTGCAAATTGCAAGTAATAGATATGCAAAGAGCCTAGTGAACTGTGAATAAATGAGTTTTGAGTAGATTTTGTGCTGTTGTTTTAACTTATAATTTTTAAATTGAATTTCAAGGCTTCTGTTCTTATATTTATAGGTTGAATGATAATTTAGCCAAATTCTACAGCATAAAAAACTAGTATTTTATTAGCTAAATAAACCCTTGACTATGTCTTCAAAATACCTTTAATGATCAAATTATCTCTTCTATGAATGTTAATTATTCACATTAATTCGAAATTTTGTAATAAAAAGCTAAGTTTTATCAAAATCAAAGAGCTCAATTGGCTGATTGAATCCTCCCTAATAACTCCTAACTTTGATGTATGCAGCACTGGCTCAAACTTCATGCTCCAAGAGTGCTACAGTGCAGCAGCTGTAATCTCAGTTTCAGTTGTCAAAGGCTCTTATCAGCTCACCGTCGAAGTTGCGGACTTGATCTTAAATGCTCTTTGTGCATGAGTTCATTTTCTTCAATTGAGTCCCTGCAGTCACACTGCCGGCGTCTTGGCCACACTCCCCACCAGCAGTCACAGGTTCTTATTAGGTAATACTTAATGTGTACTACTTTCCAGCAATCTGCAATCAATTTGGAATTGATTCCTCACAATGTTCCTTCATATTTTGTTATGTTTTTCTCTGGAAAGATAACAATTTCTTTGCATCCTAAAACAATTTTAGAAAATAAAATGTGTCTATGAGGTCTTTATCTTGATATGATAGATGCATCATTCAATTATAAGCAAAAATTAGTGAATTAAAGGATCAATTGTTAATTGTTTTGTCAAATTAATGCTATATCCATTGTATACTGCCATGGTGAATCATTGAGATGCTTGGCTATGAAGTACTAATTGTCATGGAAATTTTTCAACAGGGAACGTCTTTCATTGTTGGCTCAAGAAAAGGGCAAATATTCTTCCTCCTGTTTAAAGAATGCACATAAAGAAGACAATAGTTTATTCAAAACTGCACAAGATAACGCGCAGGATCCTTCTTCTGTTGAAAAACAGAGCATTTCTCTTCTGTGTGATAGTCCATCTCTTGACGAAGAAAGCTTCTCATCAACAGAAAATAATCCAATCGATTCATTGTCTATAATCATGGTTGGTGACTCCGAGGAAACGCCCAATAACTTCCAGTTGGCATTACCTGATCGTCCTCAATGCCGCCCCACATATGGGATACCAAGCTCCTTATTCTCTAAAGAGCAGACCCT
Organism: Hyalella azteca; assembly: GCF_000764305.2. Classification (NCBI taxonomy): domain Eukaryota; kingdom Metazoa; phylum Arthropoda; class Malacostraca; order Amphipoda; family Hyalellidae; genus Hyalella; species Hyalella azteca. The sequence continues at coordinate 5,751 of NW_025944642.1, forward strand.
TCCCATCAAAGCTTCAGCTGGGCACTTTAAATCATTTCCCAAGAATCATCGGGTTTGTGGAGATATCTATAAATGCACTCACGTGAAGAAAGTGACAAAAGGAAATTCTTCAATTGTGTCATTCAGTTCCTTATCCAATGAGACTGAGTTTCACCACCAAATCGTTCACAACTCGCAGAATACATCACTCTCAGTTCCTGTTTCTATCCGCAGCCCTGGCTTCAGTAGTCAGCCTCACTTGCTTGCTGCAATTGCTCTTAGTGAACTAGCAGCATCAGCCATAAAAAGGTACTTGTGTAATGTTGTTTTCTCATTTGATGAATTTAGCAAGGTAATAATGACCTATACATTAAAATTCTGCATCTGACGTAGCTCTCACGTAGTTCATTTTTCGCAGAGTTCCGGGTGTAAACGTAAGTACTCAAACTGAAAGCGGGCGCGGGGCGGTGGTTGGAAGACAGAACCGCCGGCCGTCTGGTGCGGTCGCGAGACGTCGTGCGCTTCGCTCTCGCCAGACTGCGCAAACCCAAACGCGGCTCACTACCAAAGCGTCGCGATCCAAAATGCGTCCTCACCTCCCTGTCGCCAACCTGAGGAGGAGAAATCACAAGCGTCTTGGTGATGACTATTTAACTACAACTACCTTATTGCATGCTGAGAAATCTTCCAACCTTGGAACTACAGCTAGCACCCTGAAACCGCCAATTCCTGCAATCTTCACGTCTCTTGTTAGTGATGTAAATAAACTGCCCGACTGTTCTGAGAAAGTTAATTCGTATTCAAAAGAAACGTTTGTCTGCCCTGAGAAATCTAATTCAAATGTAAGCTCAAATTACTTTGTTATTGAAAAACTTGACGCATTGACGTCTGCGAAAAATGAATATGGCCCTGTTTCTGCTGAATTACCTCTAGTCACTGATAAAAGAGCTGGGACGTACAGCTCCTGCAGCTCTCAGACAGAAGCTTGCGCTACTGTCGGGATGGGCACGAGAGCCTCTTTATGTGAGGGCATCACACTCACCCTTATTGACAAGTACGGCTCTCAAAACTACCAAGATCAATCCAATAGGCCCGCTCACTCGAAACATTCAACTGAAGAAAAAAGTGATACAGAATCTTCGTGGCGAAGTCAATTATCATCAGATTATTGCTCAAGTGACGCAGCTGACAGTACCGGTTCAACAACACGCGAAGGAAATCGAGGTGCTCTTTTGCAAGATGCTATTGTTCAGAACGACGACTCTAATCTTTCTCCAGAGAATTTCAAGTACACTGGAGGATACTTAGTGGGAGACAAAGATGAAGTGCTGCTTGAAGACCACAACTTTGGCGACATCAATTACGGCGAGGTCTTGAAACAATCTTCATGCCTAGACCAGAATGACACTTGTCCATCTTCTGCACGAATTTCCCACATAGAGACTCAAACCGAGCACGATATTCTTTTAGGACTAAGTGCCACTTCTGCTAGTCCATATCACGAGTGTAATGAACACGAGTTTGAACATTTAGGGGACGAAAGTTCTTCAGCCTGGTGTTCCATCGAGACCCAAACCTATGAAGATTTCTCTGCAATTGAACAGTATTTATGCTCAACTACACAAACCCAGACGAGTGATGAGGTGAGGCGCGAGCTCTTCCCAGAGCTGAACATCTGCCACTCACAAACTCAGACCGTCCTTGATGACTTGCCTTCTCTGGTACACTCTCACACCCAGACGCAGTCGTGAAATCTCTTTCTCAGGGATGTCTAGATTCAGTTCAATGTTCTAAGGGAACTTCGCTAAACGCTAAAATTCGTGGCAAAATAAAAAAAAAACGTTTCGAAGATGTAGTGAATTCGCTTCTTTGTGAATTGCCGGCTTTGCATACTTAAGCCTCGCGTGTGATATTTTTCGTCGAATAAGCGTGAATTTTATTAATCTATAATTTGCCGGTATATATAAATGTACCGGGCCAGATGTCATCGTGTCAACGAATTGAAGGTAGTCAAGAACTACGTCCGTGTGGCCAGCGGTTTCAGTTCAGAGTACCGGGATTGGAGCAGCGAGCTATGAGTTTGACTAGCTACCTGCAACAGTGGTCTGAATCAGCGAGGAGGCCGGGCGGTTAAACACAGCAGAATTGGGGCAGTGAGTTGCGTGTTCAAGACCCACAACAAGATTTAAATATGCGATGTTGAAAATTGCCGACAGACTTAACAACCTATTAAACGCTGATACCTCTGTTATTGTTAGTATAATAGCCCAGCTGTACATACGATCTAAATCAGTGGTTTCCAAAGTGGGCGATATCGCCCCCCTGGGGGCGGTGGAAAGATCTGGGGAGGCAATCAGGAAGAAATCGCCAGTAGGGGGGCGGCAGTCCGCAAAGTCAGAAGTTAGTACTTTTGTTTGACGATTTGTACACAGCACGTGCGAAACATGACTGCGACTCGAATAAATTTTTCACGAGCTTAAAATCACCGATTGGAAGTTAAGAATTTATATTCAAATTTTCGTTCGAATCTGTTCACTAGTTTGGTAGAAATACTTTGATCACTGCGAATTTCGGCCCGTATCGCCATATAACTCCCGAATGAATTAGAAATTTAAAAAATTTTCACGAGCTGAACATCACCGTTGGGTCCTAATGAATACGTGTGCCAAGTTTTATTGAGCTGCGTTCATTAGTTTGGGAGATATTCCTTGGCCAGGCCGCTGAATTCGGAGATAGGCTACGAGACCTGCTGTAAGTTAGTCCGAGCCATCTTGAATTTCTAGTTCTGAAACAGTTAAAACTGTAAGAATTTATATTGGTTTCCTAATTGGGGTTCTATTTGTGAAATACACATTTGTGTTTAACCTTTCTCTTTTAAACTTGCAGCTTACTAAATATCAAGAAAGAGGCGTTTGTATATGTGTCTGTCGGATGAGGGGAAGGCCGATGGAGATTCACTGGGGAGCCAAAGGGGGCGCCAGCCTGAAAAAGTTTGGGAACCATTGATCTAAAAAAAATTCTAAATGATCACGTCACAGCTCGCGTCTTTTATCTAAAAGTTCTTAATTATAAATGCCACGAGAGTAGGTAAAGTCAAGGAAATTCAGTGAAGCCTACGAGTTGTTCACAGTTCTCTGGAGGTTAAGAGCCTCATTTCGTCTGGCGTTTTTTGTAGAGTAAACTGCAACATGGCCTTCGTGTGCGTGTTTCATCGCCATAACCTGTGGACCACGTTTATTTTGACTAACCATCAAAAGAATTGCCCATTCCTATCCCAAGTGAAGAATATAATTAGGGTTCAGCAGAAGATCTCCTATTTCTATCAGTTTTTGAACAGTGCCCACTGATCCGTGTTGAATACTTTATCCGTCTCGTGTAAGATTGCAAGGTTCTGCTCCGCTTGGGCTGCTACTTGAACGTCCATCAAATTCAAACTTTTTTTGCATCTGAACGGAATATGCCAGAGCTGGGCAGCGCTACTTTGAAATGTAGCACCGCTACCGCTACATGCTCTAAATGTAGCGGGCGCTACCGCTACATCCACTAGATTGTAACGAGCGCTACCGCTACAGTAAAATGTAGCGCGCTACATTAGCCGCTACAATGGCCAAAATTATTAGAAATCCCTTAATATTTATTGTTTTGCTATTGGGATTTACTTATTAACATTTATTGATAATAAAACATTTTTAAAACATATCAATGCAACTTTATTGCAATTAACCTAACCGAACTAGTATGGGTTAGATACAGTAAATAAAAGTTACAGTTATTTTTATGTTTTACCTTCCCTTCATGGATGTGAACTTTAATCAATAATCTAAAAAATAATCCACATATAGGTACATTAAAAAATCAGTCTTTTTGTATATATATGTGGATTATTTTTGAGATTGGTAGATTAAAGTAGACATCCATGTAGGGAAGGTGAAACATAAAAATAACTGTGTAAAAATAACTGTAAGCAAACTGAAAGATGAAAAAACCTGTAAGTGGTAACTGGTAACAACTAACATGTTGACACTAGTTACAGGCTGAGGTTGACAACATTACACCGAAATCTTTCGTACAGTTTTATGCTGTAGTTTATATTATGTATGTATCATGCTGGTTTTTAAATAATATTTAATACTATTAAGGGGACCGGCTGCCCTAAAAAGCGGAAATTTTGGCTTAACCGTTTTCTTGACTCATTTTGTAGCTGCTGAAAAGGCGCGTCTAACGCAGTTTACCGCATGTCTGTGCGTGCTATAATTTTTGCGTAAGACAATTTAAAAATATATGTATAATAATTTTTTACCAATATGTACAAAGATTTATTTGAATTAAATCTGTATATATAGATCATTACTCTCGTTAATTACAAAGTGTTTGCACTCGTTTGAAAGCTACAAACGAGACGCGTTCAACAAAGCTACTATCACATAGATGTACATGCAATACTTTTTTGTGTAATGCAGTCTTGTACTTTTATAAAATGATCATTTTATATCATTATTTACAAATAAATGGTATTTATATGTCATTATTTAGGTTAATTATGGGAAGAACGCGAATAAAAAAAACGAGGAAAATAAAAAAATCGGGGCTCTACAGTCGCTAGATATTGTTGTTACAAATCGAATGATATGTGTCTCCATGGTTGAATTAATACAAGGTTGACCCACGGCGACGACGATTTTTTCGCCGTTCTGCGCATGTCTCGTGTGACGTCAACGTGGGCCAAAAATGTAAACAGTGGAGATCAACACGTTGTTTTTGTGCCGTAGGTATTTGAAATGATATTTAAAAAAATTGACCTCCTCAAAATGGCCCATAAAACTGCATTTGCTGCAACAAGTGTTACTTCAAGCAAAGCCGGTGTTACAAATCCGTTTCGTGGAGTGTATATTAAATAAATGGGAAACATGATGGACCGACAGACAAGGGCAGAAACAGAAAGGAGTAGGAATGACGGCCACTCAACTAACGGTCGATGAAAGGAAGCGCAATTCTAACGAACCTTTATTTTCGTAAGCTAACAAAGAATATGCTTTGCTATAAATTGTTTTAATGGTGTAATTTGGTTCATTTCTTACTTGTCATGTTGTTCTGAAAATTGTATCACCGACTCTCAATATTGTTGTATCTGTCTTAAGCGTCACGCGGTAGGCTATGAAACATTTTTGGTGCTATAATATTTGTAGGAGGGTAATGGAATGCTGACGAAAGATTTATTTGAAAAACAAGACTCAAGTTTTTCATTGATTGATTATAGAATAATGAGATCATAAATGCAATAAATATTTCCCATGTGCTGAATTTATTAGTGGGAGGTGACAGTGGCAGCCTGGCAGGCTGAGTCAGTGAGTGCAAGTACTGAAGTACCTACTACCTAGTAGCCTAGCGTCCTAGCAGCTGTACTGTGTAGTCATGTAGACTGTGGATGGAGAAGGGTGGCAGACTGGCAGTGGCCAATAATTTATATTTTAATTGGCTACTCTGCAAATATTATTTTTAATTTTGATAAAACTTCTGCATTCAATAGCCATCAGTCACATGAAAAGGATATACATTATTTACAAACAATAAGATGGGAGTTAATTAATTCATCCAGCAGAAATCTAATTTTTCCATATTGGGCAGATGGGCAGGGAAGCTCTATTTGTAATGTGAGAAGTACCTAGATACTTTCCATGTGTAGGCCTAGTAGGTTGGCAGTTTCTATCTGCAGCCTGCAGTGTGTGTATTTGAACTTTGGGGCATCAATGGTGGCAAGAACTAAGAAGGTGGCATCAATGGGGGCAAGAACCAAGAACTACAATTTGAAAGAAGATCCTATTCCAGATCAACATCTGCCAGCCTGGCCACATTGCTAAATGATTCTACGATTGGTAAGTAACTAAGCAAAACAATTTTGGCAAATGAGGTACTACCTCTCTAACTAACTTGTTCTAACTAAGTCTAACTTGTGGCAACTTTGACTTGAAGGGTGCATTGTTCCTTTTCCTTTAAATTATTGTATGTGTTCAGGTTGTCAAGAGGTATGAATCACAATGAAAATGAACATCAACATTTGTGTTTCTTTTTTCAAGCAATCTGAGGTTACTAGAATAACTAGCCTCAACAATCTTTTCTGTGAGTTTTTGAGTGGCTGAAACAACTTCAAATATCTTATTTTAGTAGTCCAACTTATGAGTATTGAAGAACCATGAACTTTCATGTAATGCAGGATCAGAGCATTACAGTCTCAGGTAATGCTGAATACATTGTTTGAGAAATTGAGTTTTAAAAGAGCAATTGTGAACTTTGGAATTTTTTGGTCCTTAGTTATTCCTGCCAATTTTTATTTGGCACTTCCTCCCTTCATTTTTTGTGTAATTATTATCTTCTGGTTAGAGGCATTGAAATATTGTGGTAAATTGCCATTAACCAGTAAACACACTCAATATATGTATATATAGGATGACTAATCTATTCACTCTCTAGTGCATTGTAGCTCTCTTAACAGATTTTGACATGGAATTGGGACATAGCCAACAGCTTGACTGAGAATATACTCTATTGCGTCCAGTATACTTTATTCTACACTACATGAATGTGTAATTTGTTCCCAGGAAGATAGTCAAACATGTTTATCAGTTTTTTATTTATGTCCTTATCTATTAACATTGCCTAATTCTTCCCGAGTACTGAGATTTGACCAAAGAGAGATGAAACGCTTAGCCCAATAAATATTGGATAACGATGGTAAGTTATAAGATGCTTTCACACTACAATGGGAAAATGCATTGCTTTTTCTTATGGTAACCTTCTGAGTATTACTATTTTCATGGTGTTTATGTATCCCCAATAAGAAATTAAAGGTTAGAAATAAAAATTAATGTATGTAGGTAATTGCTGAAAAGTACCCAGTCTTAAGTAAATATTTTTCTTGCAGACAATGAAGCCCCTGCCATGAGGAGAGCGCAGGACGGTATTGCTCTTCACGGCACGGCGCCGCCATTTGCACGGCCTTAGTACTTCAGTCTTCTCGATCAACTCTGCAATAGTAAATATTTAACTTGCTTAAGGTATCTAAAACATTTTTTGCCTTTATTTTACTTATTCAATGTCAAATGTGAATGTTAGCCTTCAGTGTGCAGAAAATGCAATCCTTTGGCCGTTGAAAAAAAAACAATACTAAGCACATTCAAATAGCCTTGTTCAAGGTAAGACACACTACCTAACAGACATCAAAGAACACAATTTTCATCTTATGTAGGTACTACTTTGATAGTATTTTAACAAAATATTTTGAATGAGTTTATGTTCTATTTACAAACACATCTTCCCATGGGCAAGCTTGGGTCGTGATACAATTAGGTATCTGCATAGACTTATTTGTTAATACCAATCAACAGTAGGGATCCTGCACTCAATTCTGATCATATAACAATAGTATTGAATGTTTTATTTATTTATCCTCATTCTACATTTGCAGAAAATATTTTGTTCAAAGTATAAATTTCTCCCTCACAAACAGCTACTCCATCCCCAAGGGGATGGAGTAGCTTCATGCTTGAGTGCTCATTTGAATGTATTTATTCTTTCCAAACAACTTTGGGCATAGATAACTGTTCATGATCATAATTATTAATTACAGTTTTCTAGCCATAACAATTAATGCTTGCATACATAAATTTGATTAAAGGCTTTGAACTACCATGTTCATATTCACTGCAAAATTCGACATCAGGACATAATAAATTCTACCCCTAAACCAATTTTGTAAAAATCTATCTCCTGTTGAAAATATATAGAAATTAGAGGAGATAATTTATTCATTAATTTCGGGTTGGCTTCTCCATCACGTAACCCCAATATTTCTGAACTATAAATATTTTGGCATGTGCAGAAGTTCTTGGCGAGACTCGGCTACCACCTTCTGCGCCTCAGCCAGGAACTAATTGCGAGCTTCTACCGAGATCTTCAATCAAATCTCTCAAAGGACCATCTCGTGAACCTCTGCCATACCCATCGTGCGAAATGCTTCCAGGACCGACTTTTCGACCTCTGCCAGGACCATCCTGGGACCTTCTTTCAGGACCGCCACAAGAACCTCTTCAGGACAGTCCCACGAACCTTTTCCAACACATTGTCAACCTCTGCGTGACCCACTTGTTGGAAACTCTCTTTAAAAAACTCCAAGAATAACTCCTGACACAAATAACTCCTAACTTCAAAAGCTAACTCTACTCCAAAATCGAACTCTTCTTCAGTGTATCAGCAGGATCACAGCGTTCAGAAATCCCATGCCTCACCACTAATGTCTTCAGAAATATAAGCCTGCCAAATGAAGACTTCCGATTGCTATGTGAAGACTTCTGAAAATGAGAAGGAAGCTTCAAATATGTTCTTGGTTTTATTGCTCACAAGTTCCCTCTAGTTTCTTCAAACCTGGCCGATCCCGGGAGTTGGATAGCGCACGTGAGCAAAGGTGGGTTCACCTTCATGAAGCCGGAGCTAATCCAGAAGTTTTAAGAGTGCCTTTAGACAGCACCATGGTGTTGAAGTGAAGCCGGGACCTGCTGCAATCGCCCAATTAATGAGCGACATTGATTAAACCTACAATATACCGGTACCTCATCACACGTCAGATTTTACTTTCGCGCGCGGTTGAATTTAGTTTTTACGAATACGATGTCTTAATAAGAAACTACCGCCAAAAATGATTTTGGTCCTCTCTTAAAAAATTTAACAAACTAGTTAAGTTGGTAAATTGACTCCAAATTGTGCTTGAGACTCCTTAAACGCGATCACGCAAGGAACGAATGTCGTGCTTTCTAATACTGCTTGTACATGGATATTATTCTAATATGCGTTGGTAACAGAGCAGCAAACAACCATTTCTGCCTCGAATATTGCACTGATTATGTGTTCGTTAGTATTGTTCCGTACTAAGTTAATCGGTGTTCATAATCTTTTATAAGTTTCAATCGCAATATCTTCTGTAAGCATCCTTATTCTAACGCATCTGCAATTTGCCTCGCTCAAATTATGAGGCATATAAGCGATCATCTGTGGAGGATCACGCGTCTTATTTATCAGTTAAATAAATTGTGCTTCGAATAGATTTTGTTATCTTCAAGAATTGTGAACGCGTCATCAAGGAGTTATATTAAGTAACCCGGTAATTATGTCTCGTTATACCTTGGTCTTCACGATACTTCTCCACTGTACGAAACTGTAAAGGAGAACAAATCATTGTAAACTAATTAATTTGGTTGGTCCCACAAGTTTATTAAAATTACTATTCACTGTACATGTTGCTATATAGGTTTCTTATCGGAACGCTTCCATGAATAGTATTAAATCTTGGCAACTTGCAAAAGTATGGGTTTTTCATCCACTGGCATATACAAATGAACTTGATCAACGGCCAATGTTGTTTCCCAGCTTTTTGGCGCAACTTCTGGAATGAGTTCTACTTTTACAAGAAATACAAATACTTTGTTATGGATTGAAAGTCATTAACTTTGTACTATTTATTATGGCCAACGGCCCCACCGTGAGAGATATACGTACTACAGTATGAAAACGTTTCAGGACGACAAAACAATAATACCATGTATTAAAAGCGAAGTGCTAGAATTGGTCTGTTTAATTCATGGTAACTTTTTATTGTCATGTCAATTGCAGAGATAACTGTCCGAAGGCCATGTTACTGCACAACCCTCATAGCATGAACATCTTTTTACTTGAATCATGATAAATAACGTGTTAGTCGCATATAAGAACAGTTTCGTTTTCTCGTAATATGTTGTGCGCATGAAGGACCAAAACGCTCATAAATTTATAGCAACCGCTTCTTCATTATTATGTAGAAACTATGATGGCTCGATGGAAAATCTTCCAAGTGGAACTTTCCAGGAAACGCAAGCATACTCTGGGACAGTGTAAACGATTTAAAAACATCACAGATTTTGGCTTTTTAAAAGCATGGAACGGTCTATATTACAGCAGTTTCACTGATGTTTTGATTGCATTGATGGTGGAGGCGACCACGCACGACATCTTGAGCCACAGTGCTCCACGGTCAGATGCTGGACGGGAAGAAACAGTGGCGGTACACATACTTCCTTGTGTGTGGGAGAGAGCTTCTGCGGTTGCCTTAGGTGCTGCGATCAGCAGGCTGGAGTGAGGCTCATCTTCCTGGGTTTCTTTACAGTCACGGCCAAACCTGAAAAATGAAATGGAATGAAGTCAGATAATTCAAAGTTACGTAATTAACCTATTCAGTTTAGGAAATTTTTGTGGACTCCATTCATTCATGACCTACTGCATCGTGCAATAAATGTATCTTAATATGAACAGAGATAAATTCTTCTTGCAATGGGTGGTAAAAAGAAACTAGGATATTTACATGACAATCCCCAACTGTACAGCAATTCATGGGACAATATTATATCTAGCTAATAAGGAACTCAGAACGTCTCTGAAAGTAAGGTTCCAGTTGAAATTTCATACATTAGTCACCTGCACTTGAAATAAACACTTGATAAGTTTCCCACTGACTGAATTTTTGGAAATATATCATTTGCCATGGAAGTCACTTCCATGAATTAGATTGATCTGAAAATCAAATGCTGAATGGATTTATGACACACATTCTGATTTTTCAAAGTTGATTAGCTGGACTAGGAGGGTTTTTGCTCTAAAATTTAATGATTTGATAACAAAATAATGCAACATTATGCAGGACTGAAACTATAAAGCACCTATGTTACCATCACCAAACAAAACATGTATTACATTACACAAAACACATTAAAAAAAAATTTTGTACATTACAAAAAAAAATTATTTCCCATCTGCCAAGGTAAAGAATTGAAAAAGTTGTCTCTATGTATGGGTATATTTCTCAGTCTAAGTCTGAGAAAATTAATAATATTGTTAGACTCATTAAGCTTCAACTGATACATTGTCCTAGTAGAAGATTTTGCAATGTTTTTTATACGAATTTTTCTCAAAAACAATTTTTTTTTTGTAGAGCAATTAGGATTACAAGATGATTGACTTAGCTAGCTTGTTACCCACCCAAAATTATTTTAAAACTTTCTTTCTCATCTACAGACAGGTTAAAAATGTTCTCACTGTTTTTACAAATTGTTCAATTGAAGTAAAGTTATTAGATTTTGCCATCTTGAAAATAAAGTCTCAATTCACCATTAATGCCCAAACACCCCTTTAGCTATTTTATTGATAAAATTGGCTTTCATGATTCATGTAATAAATTAGGAGTTAGGACTAGGTAATGAATAATGTCAGTTGTCAGTACTAGAGACTTATAAGTTACAGTGTCTTATGTATTCTTAAATGATGCAGATATTTTAAATGTGATTCATGAATAAGTTTCATCAGTGTTCAGACGATCAGACCAAAGAATGATATTCATTATAATTGGAAATTGGAATTACACAATATAGATAGCCACAAAATAATTAGGGTAGAATTCTGGGAATGTGCGTTCATATATTCAAGATTGATGATCATTGATCCCGCCTAGTAGTAGTAGGTAGTAGTAGCATCATCACTAGCTTGATCAGGCAATGCCAATCAGGTACAAAATAGCTATTAGGTAAATATGACATAAAAAATGAAGTATATGTTTGAAAAATGTGCAATTAAATTTTATTTTATATTTACCTAATATTTTATACCTGATTGGCATTGACTGATCATGCTACTACTACTAGGCTGGATCAATGATCATCAATCTTGAATATATGAATGCACATTCCCAGAATTCTACCCGAATTATTTGGTGGCTATTCACATTCACATATGATTCATATGTGCACATAGCACATGTTTGTACCTATATTACCCCTTGCCCCTGGGTTCCTCTGCCAAATTTCACCTTGCAGCACGGCCAGCACCAATCGCCAGGATGCACAAATAGGCTATTCTACCTAATAGTAATATCCAACTATGAGGATTCTTTTTCTTTTATATCAATTAGTATATCATCATCATTCATCAATAACTTTATTACCTAGGTAATTTTACATATCTGGTAATTTTCCTCACTTTCTTAGCCCCTAACATGAACACAAAACAGTATTTTGATTTAATTTCTACTCTCTAGGCATGCCATTAGCCTTACCTGCTGCCTTAGTAGCCTAGGTGCCAGTGTCACATCAAATACAAGGTAACAAGGATCTGATTCTACTCACAGTCTCGCTGAAACATGTACAACATCGTAAATAAATTGAGAAGTATCAGATTAAAACTGACATAATTAATCAGAGATAATTAGACATTAACTCACTTGATATAAGCGGGATTCGTTGAGGAGAGAGCTTCATTTTTTATGGTCATCTTCTGAATGATCGGACAGGAACTCCTTGCCGATTACGGCCTCTCAGCAAGTCGGCCTTGTTTGTTTGTTTCGAATTTATTCGTTTTACACTATGGAATTGCTCAATAAGCCCTATATACTTAGAGACAGACTAGCTGAAGCTACTGGGATTTTTATAACGATTTTAAGGAGGGCAATATTTTTTAAATTGATCTCAAAATCGGCACAAAAACAACGTCTTTCGCGACAGTATTTACATTTTGGGCCCACGGTGACGTCACAGTCGGAACAACAAACGACATCCGCAAAGAGCAGCTGCGCGTGGGTCAACCTTGTATTAATTCAACCATGGTTAGGGCTATCATCGGTGATGGACCCCAGAAGATGATACTACCTCTACTACAATCTCTAGCACGATATGATAGTCAACCATTGCTACGCAGATCCTAGGCATTTATCTGTAACCTGCGCCGCACAGTCGTTCGATCACTCGGCACTCAAGGTGGAACTACTAGAGATGTTTCTAGGTCGTTTCCGGGGCTTACTTTTGTTCTTAGCTATCGAGGATCATCAACAGGCCGCTTGTCCCACGCTGTCACGTAATAAGAACAATGATGTGCCAAGGATTTCTCTGCGACTCGGCTGTTATAAAAGCTTCCTATTAAAAATTGTATCGTCCTCTTAGAGAGGATGCTGGTGGAAAATGTACGAGAAGGCATGCGAGCGAAGATGTTGCAGTAATGTTTGGAAAGAAAAGAAATTGCTCGAAAATTTATCATATAATTTTATTCTACATATTGTTCACTGCCTTAATGACCGTTTTTTATTTTTAGTTGTACGGTAATTGCCATGAAGATTACAGCTTTACCCGTGTTATCTTTATCAAAGATAGGAACCTGAGCAATGAATATTCTTTCGATTTGTTTCTTAAAGATCGCATCTCACCAGACATTACCGTTATTCTGCTGGAGAAGATAAGTTCTTATCGGAGCTCAACGCTACACTTATTCTCAAAATTTTGCTTGTCAAGTTTCATATTTCCTTATCAGTTAAGGTGGAGGCTGGGAGCAGAATTTTGTCTGGCATAGCATTTGCAAGAAAACGATTCCCATGTGTGCGACAGAAATAGTGTATATATTTCTGCCAATAAGACATACTTTTCACGAAAGGCTACTTTAACCAAACATGAGATTTCTAACTATAATAAATTTGAGGGAGCTCAAAAAAAGGATTACTTTCGGTGCTCTAACTAAAATACAAATTAGTTTGAATTCTCAAAGCAGGAAATTCGCGAAATTTATAAGGTATATAGAAGAAGATATGACAAAGTATATGAATTACTTTCACCAGCTATTATTTGTACGTTGTCGACATGCAATATTTAGAGGGGCATTCAAGAAAACAATTCATAATAAGCATTATTGAACGGACTACTCAGATCTGAAATGATGAAAACACTTTTTACTTTCTTAATTTCCGCTGAAATGTCCCTATAACAGTACATCATTTCATTCAACTTTCTTTCTCTTTGGGCTGCGGATGCAAAAACATTATTGTTTGATATTGAGTTAGATTCGCTTAATCAGCAGAAATATTGGGTAACAATCCTTTAATGAACAGAAAATGCTGGTCACACGATATCACTTACGCTTTAATAAATAAAAACAAATGACGCAAATGACGCTGACAAATGAAAGAATCTGATGTTAATCGAATGCATTGTTGATACAAGATGTTATGTGTTTTATGTTGCAATAATTTGCTTACTTGCACACCACCGACCGGGCTGTGCTGACCAACGCAGAAACTCCTTCAAATGAGGCAGTCGCTTTATGTATACGCAAAAAATATATCAATCATTTCAGCAAGCAGAAATTTGTTAGAGGATATGCCTGCCTTAAAAAACGCATCTTGGTCTCGCGAGGAATTTCGAACCTGTTAAAATTATATAAAGTACAGCATCGTAATCCCCGGTGCACTTGAAAAATAGTTATATGTAAAATTACTCTTCAATTTTTTAAACTTGAAAGTCGATTCTGAAGAACTCCCTTAAAGCAGCTTTCAGCAAATATTTCAGGATGTGTTTTCATAAATTTTAAATATAAGGCAATAACTTTTCCTTTTCTTTTTGTGTTATGACACAAATGCGTGAAAAATTTTAGAACTTACCGAGCGTTTTAATTTTTTGAACTTGATGGAATGAGCTGGTATATTGATATTGTAATAAAGCATGGTTTTTATTTCTTTCCAAATTAGTGATATTTATCCCGCTTTACTTCAAACGTCCAAGGAATGCCATCAAGCATTTAGCAGCTTGATTCTACAACTTTGAACAATCATGACAAACTTTTAACAATCATGTCATTTTATCATAGAATACAAGTAAGAATTACGTTTCTCATTAAAGCAATATCTTGAAAAAAATTGATGAAATTTGTTTGAAAATCGCATAAAAATTGAAGATGTTTGTTATTGAGCCACTCTTCCACTTTTTACAAAGGTTTATGGAAAGGCGGGTACATTAAAGCTCACTGTCCCTGACTCGAGGCTCACAAATGCCCCGATGACAATACCTAAGTTTACTGCGAATGTGATGAAGTAATTGATTCTACAAAGGAGCGTGGGATGGCAGAACGTCAATGAAACTTCAACCTATCCCATGCTTATCAAATTTTCATTTACTAAGGCACTGCAATCGAAGTCGCACAGAAATCGAAGGTCGTGAGGCTAGAGAGCAGCCAATCTCAAAGAGTCAGCAGAAATCGTTTGAGGTTTCGAAATCATCTTTTATGATGGTAGCGCCATAACGAGGATAAGAACTGATTGACTTTTTTCATTAATTTCTGCAGTGCATAAGTCACAAAACTAGGTACCGCACCACTTGATGAAAATAGGAAAAATGTGTTGATGGAAATTTAGATACGGTACCGGTTTTTGCGATGTGCACGTGAAAACACGAGTTAAAATTCTTCATACTGACTTATGATAAAATTACCTAATGAGTTGCTAACAATTGTGTCGAGTGGAATTATTGATGCTGATGTCACTGAGAAACCGTGCAAAATGTGCAATTATAGCAATGAAACTTGCAAAAGTATTCTCAATTTTTTGTTTTCAATGTAACTATAAAAAGAATGGTTTAATTACATGGTTTTAACGTGTATATATTACAGGGAACATTTTCCATGTGTATGTTCGAAATGTTAATATTTCAAATATTTATACGCAAAGTAATTTTCCGGAAATTATCTCAAGGTTGTGTCTGTACTGTTTCTTTACAAAGATTATTAGATATATAAGTTCAGAATGTACCTTTACAAAGAATGTTCTAGAAATATGTTCGTTACATAAATTTGCAAAAATATTTGAAAAAATGTTCGTCCTGTAACTTACGACGAATAATTTAAATATATGTTCACAGTATAACTTTACGAAGTTTCACTTCTCTTCACAAAGCAATGCGTAAGTAGAGAGCTGATGAGCTCAATAAATCCTGGATGAAAACTTGGCAAATAGAAAAATTAAAAAGCAAAGCTCGAACGAGGCTCATTCAATGTACGTTGCAACCTAAACAGGAGATCAGATAGAATTAATTTTATATGGTAAATGAGCGAGGTGTTCGAATGTTCATCTGAATTTAAGTACCGCAACAAAACCTGTATTGTTCACTTGTCCGAAAAGTTTTCATTTATGTCTAGTGAAACATACTTTTGGGCTAAATTCAGCACACGAGTGGACGCGGAACGCACCAAGCAATTTCACGGCCAATATTGGAAAAATATAACTCAATACTCACTGCAGTGAGTGACAGAGAGCGCATTTTCTCAAAATCGACGAAAACGTGAAGTCACGGACTGACGGACGGACAGATGGACGGACGGACATGACGAGCACAATAGGACATTTTTTCCATAAATGAGAAAATGCGCTAAAAATGGTTGCGGGATTGATCCTAATTTCTTTTCTGATAATAATTTGACGTGCCTCATGTATTATTGTATTGTATGTATTGTAATTGTATTACGTGTGATATTTATTGAAGTCCCAGAAGAAGACGGAGACAAAAACAAACGCTCAGAGATCCGATGTGTTCTTTTACTCGCCTAGAATGTCATAAAAAATTTTTATCGCGGAAAAATGACCATATTTGGCTAAGTATCTTTCGAATTATTTTGGTTTGAAGTGTTTTTCTTTCAATGATAAATTCATCATTGTATTTATTTATCATTTTGCTTCCGCACGCTGTGTAACCATTGTTCATATGGAGATTTCAACCAGCTCCTCATTAAATATTTCGCCATCGGCAGTGAAATCGCCAAAACAAAACCACCATCAAAGCTTGCGGCGGGAACATATATTCATATTTCAAACCAGAAATAAATAAAATTCTGATTACTAGTTATACTAGCGCAGGGTGGCCTAGTGGTTACAGGTTCAGAGTACGAAGATGCGTTAGTTTCTGGTCAGAATCGGCGAGGAGGCCGGGCGGTTAATTAAGCAAAGCAAAATTGGAGTAGTGACTTGCGTGTTCGAGACCGCAACAAGCTGTGGATGTTCTACAATGTTAAGAATCGGCGACAGGCCTCCGGCCTAATAAACGCTGAAGCAGCTATATATAAAGAACGTCAAGTGTTGGTTTGCATTCACGGATTTGACAAAGAGAATTTCAACTGCCCGTCAGCTGTAATGCTCTCATGATACGTTGGTCGTTAGGCCATGAAAACTCTACAAGATGATTTAATGCTGAAAATTTAACTTATTGAAAGATAGAGATTTGATGTTTCAAAAGTTTAAATAACTATTGATCTTATTCCCGTTCAATCACCATATAATTTTTAAACCCATTGGACTATAATTGTTTTTTTAATTCTAAAGTGGTGATGCGAAGTGAAAAGCTTAGAAAGTTCTGAAATAAAAGTAAGAAAGACGTCAACGGAAAGCAACCTGTTGCGCAGATGTGTCCGGATGTTTGACAGTTGATGTCTGAAAGATGTTGTGGTCTTTGTTGTTCCTATTGTTGTGAGCATAACTGCGTAACAATGTGGACGCTTGCAAGAACCTCTGCATGTGCAAGCCTCAGCTGCAGCTCAAGCACCGACAAACGCCATTAGCGTCACTACACAAACGATAAATCAGTGACAAGCTGCACAACAGACAAGTGACTCAAACAACGCAAACGCTAACAAACATCACATTCATGTTGATTCAAACAATTCAAGCACGGACAAACAGCGCTGCATGTGCAGCCTAGCGACACCTTCATAAGCTCTCAATATGGCATGGCACCGACATGGCGGCAGCAGAGCTATTATTTGAATACAAAGGATTAAATCCAATCACAACGAACATTGCCATGCAGGCGATCAAACCTAAGGCAAAATGGCTTTATATGCATGCAGTATTCCGATTAGAAATAGAATAAATTCATATAAGATTTATTTTCCATAACCGAAAATACGACCGCCATTATATAGAAGCGTTAGACTCGTCATTTGAATGCAATGAATTCATTTCAGCAAATTTCTACCACGTGAATTTGCAGAAAAAAAAATATTGAAGACTTTTACGTTTTGAGCGCCACGACATCTCTGAGAAGCGCACGACGAGAGGCAAGGAATGAGAATTGCTCGTTGCACAACAGCGCGCTGAGTGATGGAAAACTTTGACAAAACAATACATGAGCTGGACTTCTGTCCCAGCACATAAATGCCAGACATTAATTAGTAGAATATGCAGCAGCAAAACGAGGCCTTTATAAGGTTTGAACACTTTTCAGGAAAAGTTTGAACACTTTTCCTGATAAGTATTGAAACTTACATCCGTTAAAATGACAGCAAACAAAAAAAAAATCCGCAATTCAAAAATATAGGATAAGTGTTAGAAAACATGCAACAACTACGAGAAATCCAAAAATTGAGTTCCCAGTAAATGGACCTTTATGCCAAATAATGTCCGCGATGGCAGAAATTTTCAGCGATTGCTGAAAACACGAACAGCATCACAGTTGTAGCAAAAGTTACAAAATATTGCTGTTCCTTCCCTAACTGACATTCGAAACCCAACCGTTCGTAAAATTGATTTTATTACATAGTTCCTTTCAAGTTTCTCGTATATCACTGTTTGGCGACCGCCGACGACCGATCGATGGCCGCGGTGAAATCGCCAATAATGTTTCGTAAGGTTATAAGACGTAAAAAAACATACTAGGGGTTACAATTATGGGCAGCAGACACTAGGGTACAATTATGGGCAGGGGTGGAGCTACAGCTTTTCCAGGACGCGAAGAGAGCGGTTCTGGGAAGGGACGTACGGCGTTCAGAGCCACAGCTTAAATTTGCGCATGGCGCCCTCGACAATAAAGGTTCCGCGGATCAGTATTTATAATATTAGCTACACTCGAAGGGATTTGTTGCGAGAAAATTGTCTCAAACCGATAGTTTTTGAGTTAGATGAACTTCGCAGCGAAAAAGATATTTTAACGATTTCTGAATTTGATATTCGTTGTTTATTTACATAAAGATAATCTCAATAGATGCCTAGTGGAGTGACAGCACCGAGTCTTCAATCTTAACCAAAACCTAGAAAAACCTGGCGTTTTTCTTCCAACCCATTGCTGGAGAACATATTTATGACTGGAAAATATTATCGCCTAACTTAATGTAATAGTTGGTACATAACAAATCATAACCCCTCTCCAGTGCTGCATGTCAGTCGAATTTCTTATGCACGGACTGAATCATGAGACATTTTAAATTAAATCTTCAAAGTAAGCAAGGCGCAAGCTATCTTTGAGGTGTAACTTTAATTTGAGAGCTAACTGCAGTATTTTACAATGCAATACTGTCTCAAGTAAATTAATAAATAATGTTTCATTCAAGACGCATATGCAAGGGTACTGAAAGTGTAGACGATGGTTCTGTCCGACGCGTTCGTTCCTCGGGCGGAGTGCATGATGCGGCGAGCAGGCAGCACGTGGGCGGACTGGGTAGAGACTTAGCCTTTTATGGTCAAACTTAGAACTTAGGATACCAAATATACATGCACACGAGAGCCCTGGGCGACCCAATACCCATTAGCATCCAGCCTTCATTCGCAGAAATAGGAGAGCGCTAAAATCTAATCATATTTACTTCTCAGACCCTCTTGTTCGGCATAAATATAATCATGAACATAAGATTGAGAATAGTGGAATCGGTAAACATTTTATCACAAGCGAAAACGTGAAATAGAGGGAAACATGACGCTGTAAAAATACGTGAAACGTAAATAAACTTATGATTCGGTTTTTAATCACCCATATCCCTGCAGAAAGCCGCAAAGAAAAATGTTATTTTACTAAATATTGCCTGTTTTGATCAAATCTGTGCCTCTCTGCTTTGCCGTAGCGCATCTATTTCAATCGTTATTTGGAGGACCAAGAACGCACTTATATACGTCAACTTCAACTTAAAAGCAGAGTAAATAGTGCGAGAAGTTCAAGGAAACATGCTTTAGCAATTTGGTGTTTTTTTTTGCAATGCACCTTGAGGCTACCCTGGACCGTAAACCTTTGATGAGTACATGGTCATTATTTGAAGACATCGGACAGATATGAGAATCTGGCTATAAATAAGGCCAAACTCTTCAAAATCGCAACCACTCTTAATTATTACGAAATATTTTCAACTCTCACCTCGTTCGATTTCACCACAATTATGACTTCGTTCGATTTCATCTTAACTCTCATTTCGTGTGCTTGAATCTCAAGCTCTCACTTCGCTCGTTTCAATCTTGGCCTTCCACTTCGATCGATTTGTCTCACTTCTTCTTATCTCACTTCGTTAGATCCAGTCTCCACTCTCACTTCGTTTGATTTAGTCTCCACTCTCCCTTCGTACGATTTAGTCCCAACTCTCACTTCGTCCGGTTTAGTCTCAACTCTCACTTCGTTTGATTTAGTCTCCACTTTCACTTCATTTGATTTAGTCTCCACTGTCATTTCGTATGATTTAGTCGCAGCTCTCACTTCGTTTAATTTAGTCTCCACTCTCATTTCGTCCGATTTAGTCCCAACTCTCACTTCGTTCGATTTAGTCCCAACTCTCGCTTTGATCGATTTAATCCCCGCCTTTCACTTCGTTCAGCGCGGCATCGAAATGTGAAGGTGAGGGTGCGACGGCGGCTCTGCACGTCAGCGGCGTGTCCCGCATGTGATGGATCGTGTCCACGTAACAGGATTAGCTGCTCTGCCCGTCCCATCGTGGACACGGTACTATAAAATTCAATCTACAAGTAAAATGACTTCCTCTTATGATTCATAGGTCATGCAAAAAATTTGGAACAAATTGGAATTTTACCCTTAACTGTATTCGAGCCAACAATTCTGTAGAGTTACTATAGCAAATGACACACGGAACTGTGAAAACTTTTTGAGGTAGGACGTCGGTGTATATAAACATGTGATATAATTTTGAAGCAAAGTAAGACGTCCTGGTAACATAGAATATTCAATTTACAAATAAATTTATCAAATAGGCGCTAAACTATTCGTTGATACCTTAAATGGAATAAAATTCACCCTTAATAGATGAACTAATTATTTTGGAACAAAAACCCGCCGAGCGCCTCCATATCCAGTCGCTTTGACGCCCGCGCTCGACGCCGGCGACCCGCCGCGTATCCTTG
Organism: Hyalella azteca; assembly: GCF_000764305.2. NCBI lineage: Eukaryota > Metazoa > Arthropoda > Malacostraca > Amphipoda > Hyalellidae > Hyalella > Hyalella azteca. Next base: position 26,716 of record NW_025944642.1, read on the forward strand.
AGTGAGGAAGATGCACTGCAGCGACGGCGTGCGGCGCACAACCTGTTCCTACCTGCACGGCTTGCATGGTGCTTCATACCCAAGCCTTCGTCAGCAATGCGCATTGGTTACTCATCTAGTCTGAGTGTTTCAAGTAGTCATTGTAACGACCGGGGTTATTCTTCTCTTCATCGTGTTTCGTGTACTTATTGTAATGACTGCTGCCGGCTACTAATCTCTTCAGAGTGTAATGGTCAGTAATTTTCATCAGTATGGCTGGTTATTCAAATATTCGGTGTGTTTTGTTCGGATATTGCAATGTCTGACACTGGTTACTAATCTATTTCGGGCGCTTCGATTGATGATGTGATGACCGCACAGATAATAATTCATCAGGAACGGGCTGATCCTAGCCGCAAACCATATATGGCTGGACAGAGTAATCCATATAATCACCATAAATAGCTGATTGTGGCGCTGCCACCTCCCTACAGGTACCTCAGGACCGCACGTGAGGGCGGGGTGCGTTTGCTCGACTGACTCGACTTGATGGTCCGCATCGCAGGCTTAGGCCTGCTGACGTGAACACTGCATGCTGATCAGTCGGGGCCAGTTAAAAGAAGCTTCTTATTGCTTTACAGTAATCAAAAGACTTGTCAATTTTATTTCTAAAATATATTCGAATGTTCAGCTGATAGTTTCCAGAAGTTATATATATAGGATGGGTGTTTTCAGCAGCTTCTGGGCGACACCAGCCCAGCAGCTCCTGCAAAACACCAGCCCAACAGCTCCTGGGCAACACCAGCCCAACAGCTCCTGGGCAACACCAGCCCAACAGCTCCTGGGCAACACCAGTCCCTCAGCTCCTGGGCAACACCAGCCCAACAGCTCCTGGGCAACACCAGTCCAGCAGCTCCTGGGCAACACCAGCCCAACAGCTCCTGGGCAACACCAGTCCAGCAGCTCCTGGACAACACCAGCCCAACAGCTCCTGGGCAACACCAGTCCAGCAGCTCCTGGGCAACACCAGCCCAACAGCTCCTGGGCAACACCAGTCCAGCAGCTCCTGGATTACACCAGCCCAACAGCTCCTGGGCAACACCAGCCCAGCAGCTCATGAATAACACCAGCCCAACAGCTCCTGGGCAACACCAGTCCAGCAGCTCCTGGATAACAACAGCCCAGCAGCTCCTGGGCAACACCAGCCCAGCAGCTCCTGGATAACACCAGCCCAACAGCTCCTGGGCAACACCAGTCCAGCAGCTCCTGAATAACACCAGCCCAACAGCTCCTGGGCAACTCAAGCCCAGGATGGGCACGATCGTCGCAATTACTTGCTGGACCAACGTGAGCTTGTAGCAGAAATAAAGCCGCTTCGTGACGAGTAAATCGTCTTTGCTTAGCAACGTATATTCAACAGCGCTTTTCGCGAGCCACACACTCAACAAAAGATTATGAAAGATTATGAATAAACTAAAAGGCAAATGAGTTGCATGGATATCATGATGTCTGTAGCATCGTAATCAAGTGGCAGTGCACGACAAACGGGATGCACGCTTAGATAAAGTCGTTTACGCAATGCCTACAAAATTGTACCATGCGATGCCACAAGTATAACTATAAAATTGTGCCATGTGATGGCTTCATACGTTTCGTAATTATGCAAGATTAAAGCGTTTAAAATATCTAACAAAAAACATTAATTTTCAATTCTAGAGATAACCTTTATAGGATCAAATCTTGGTGAGAAAGAATATAAATGTTATAAGTTATCATTCAATTTTCAATTGCTATAAAAATCAAACGAAGGTTGCAATAATTGGCAGTTGAATATCCTTTCACTATTGTGCCTAATAACTTCGACATAACCGAAATGACCACGAAGGGAGCCATGAGTGACGTGAGAGTTTTTAAACTAGTAATTTCGTTCAGCGAATTTAACTTACTTCAAATGAAATTGTCGTGTTTTGTTGAGTTGGTTTCCTATATTTAGTTTTTTGCGCTACAAGTCTCTGCTGCCTGCATTGTATTGCATGGAAATAGCTGCTTGATTTTAACGTAATCGCTTTTCATTGAAAATTCGCTGAGAATGGAGACTTTATTTTCAACCACGCGAAGTTTTGTACGCGATCGGCACCATTATGTTGACCAGTTTTGAGCGGAGAAGTGTACGCTCAAACAATCAGATATATTAAATTATTGGACTTATATCAGATTATAGGTCTGTAAACCAAGCATTTTGTTGTGTGCAGGTTATACTCGTTTTTGCAGACGCCATTTCTGCAAGTCAATGTTTTGGTCATGCATTCTTCTCTCTTACACAACACCTGTTCCACCACTGCCATGTCCTGGATAATAGTCGACCTATACACGCATCGAAGAAGCGTTGTAACCTGAGCAAATATAAAACGGAGAAGTTTTTTTCAGATAAAACTAGTTCAGTTTATGCGCAATAACCCCATCAATCCATCACTATTGTTTATCAATTCCATTATAATACTTTAAATGTATTCGAGGCCTCTTGAAAACAGTGTGAATTGATAAGAGTTATGAGTAGTTATCTGAAACCTGCAATATAAACGAAGTGAACACATAAAAGTTATAAGCTCATGCAACATCTTGATAAAAGAAAAGAATACAGTTTTCGTGTCTTTTTCTTATCAGCAATATATATTTAGAGCTCCATTGAGACGCCGAGAACAAGAGAAGCCTTGTTCGTTATGAGACAGTGCGATGCAAATAAAGAACAACACAGTCACTGCTGTCACTCTCTTTGTGTTAGTATTTATATACTTCAATTCCTTAACGAGCAGTTATGTGAATAATTTTAATTAAGGCCAAATTTCAAAGCAAAGATATGCCAAATAAATTCACAGTATCTCTATTGAGAACGTTTCGGAGGCCAGCTCAATAATCAGTTTCAATGTTTAGAGAATTCAAGTGAAATCAATAAAAAAATCCATATATCCACGTTATATCGACTCGTTGACGTCACAGGTTATCCATGAATGAAGTTGTTTACACGCCCTCGGTCCAGGCAAGGGAGAAGCGGAAATGCGTTGCAGGACCGCGTCATTAAAAACAAAAAGGAAAGGATGCGACACCGCACCCATTTTCGGTTATAGGATTAGGATTCCTTCTGTGGTGCTGGCGGTGGCGGTACAAGAAGAAAGAGTGACGAGGTTCATCGATAGAGCAGTGACTGTTATGATATTTTATTTAATGGGGCTGAATTCTGCGATAATGAATACAAAGGTACATGAATAGTGAAATCTATACGTTGTATTTTTCAACTATAAATATTGAAGCTTAGTTAAGAGTTTAAGAGTCTTGAGTGTACACGTATACAGGTATTGCTAGCTTTCAAATTGTATGATCGATAGTGAGAAACTATTATTAATGGCGCCCAATTATACGAAAATTAATTTATGAGCAAATATTGATGGGCAAATATACTCGTGATAACTGTAAAAGCACGAAAAATAGTATGGTTCTGAAAACATCAAATCTAGCTAAAAATATTGTAACTTATCTGATGATTCATTTTATACATCGAATGTTAAAGTACTTGCAAGTTGATGAATATTGTAATGACTTTGGTTCGCTGCCCACAATACTCAATAAAAATAATTTGTAATAAAGATAATAAAGATAACAATTATGTCATGCGGACATTTAGACAGCGCATTAGAGTATATATGTGATTAATGTAGCAATAATGGCTACCACTTTTCTAAAATGAAAAACTGCTTTCTAACTTTATTAACTGCCACCTATTGAAGTTATAAAAGGCAAAAAATTAAGGATAATTCTAATATATTGACAAAGGCAAAAAAAAAAGGTTCATGCGAGTTGAATCTACAGGAAGTTGCTCATCTGTTGCAGTCGTGAAATATCCTGCATTTGGCCGTTACATTCATGTTTTTGCTGTACAACAACACTGTTAATTAACAGAATTTCAGGATGTCGCGTTAAAAGTTAGCCGACGAATTTCACTTGTTAAATGTTCCGGTTACCGGATTGTGAATACAGATTTTCTGCAATGTTAAATATGGTAATCTTAAACCGGCAATTATATTGATTAATTAGGCCTCATCTGATGAGGGTTAAGTATAAATGGGATAATTGTTCGTTTAAATTCAACCTGAAATTTTAACTATGAGAGCTTTATCCGATACCGAAAACTAACCGGCAATACCAATAAGCTTGATGAATAAAAGAGGAAGTTTTTAGTTACATGCACTTGCTTGTTTAGATCAATTTAACGTTTACTGTTTACGATCATTGAAAAAACTTACATGCAAATTTCTGATTATTGTCAATAGATGTTTCAGACATAGATTATTGTTTCGTAGATTGACATGAAATTAATAATCGTACGATGAAAGTCAATTATATTTCCAAATAAACGATCAAAGGGAGGGCAGAGGTTGTACGTCATATAATGCACTAACGTCTGCATGATGGTTGTAAGAATTTGCATGCAGTGAATATGCGCCTCCTGCTGGTGACACAAGCGCTTCTGTTCGTCGTGTGTTGATATTCTGCTCACTCCAGCGACTCAAACAATAGTGGACTATACGAGTGGTGCGAAGTGGGAGTTTTTATAAATGCAGTGAGCACGTGTCCAACGTACGAATAAATAAAAAGCTTTACGAACATTTCTGAAACCATATAAAAATAGCTATTAAAATCATGGTTGTTCCTAACAGGCGCCCCAGGATTTGTTGATACGAAAAACTAGATTTCAAGGCGCCATCATCATTCATGATTTGGTCCCGTTTCAACAAAACGTGCTCCTTGATGCCAGCATCAATCAAGCCGAGCAATTCGTTTACGAGGCCAGCATAAGCAGACGTATACATTGGCAATCCTGGTCATTAAATTTACTGGTTGTAGAGCACGCCGGGGCTGCGGGAACGTGACTGTCATGTAACCAACAATCACGAGCAACGCGGAAATGAGTAAGAAAAATAAAAGCGCGAAGTAAAATCTCCCTATTGCGTTGAAAATGTCATTGAGATATTCGTTCTCGATGTATCTAAAGGGTTTTGAATATGGTCACCAACGTGCTTTTTTTCACCACCATGCACGTTACACCAAACTTTTAGGTGTAACGTGCATGGTTTTATCAAACGATTGTCTAACGGTTATTCGATTCACGTTTTAGCTTCTGACAGATAAATTACTAATTACAACACAAAAGAATTACTGGCGGCTAATAAAAATTCAATATTAACAATAATTCATCAGCAATTAACGCACGAATACCTGAAATTTAGTTTTAATTATAAAATCAGAATTTATCCCATCACTCGCTCAAGTTTATGACGAGCGACCTGCGACCAAAGTGGTCGGTGGCGTATGTCTGGCAATGCATCACACTGCCCATACTCGGCCTTGGACAAGCAAGCTTGACGGTGGCTCAGTCACCGCACGCCTGTAGCGAGCGGTGACAGCGCGCGTCTCAGCCCTGCACGAACTTCTGAGAACTGCAGCGCGCGGCTCGCCGACCCGCGGCTCAGACTTTGGATTTCAACGCAGGTAGAGAGCGAGCTGTGGGAGCACTTTCCAGTTGCCGTGATTCGAATAAATTAACTTGTTTTTAAAGTTTTATTAACTTACAAATTGGCATGCTTGATTAGTAAATTAGACAATCGCAAATGGTTACAGAGTCACATCACAAACGACTTGATTCATAAGTTGTTGATTAGAATTATAATTAATAATATCGGGATGCAGTTAAGTGAATCTCTTGGCAAAAATTAACGCTCATAATCATCGCCATAAAGTCATCTTTCAAATGGAGTCTCATAGATAGAAATTAATTTTCATCAATCAACAATTTATAACTCTTACGGCCGTACGGGTTACGCTGCGGACAGAATTTTTACGATGCAGGATGGGGGGAATGGCGGAACTTGCTGGTTTGAAGGGAATAGCCTTGAAAGGAGGCAAGGCGAGGCAAGCATTACCTGTTTATAGGCATTAACTCCAGCGCTCAGGTCGCTATCATGCATTACTTCGAGCATGAAAAGATGCCTTGATCCTGGTAATGTCTTGAATGTTATCTGTCGACTTCTTTCTCACAGTAATTTCTCTTCTTTCTCATAGTAATATAATGTTATGCCAATTTTAGGTACGAGGAGACTAATTAAGAAGTAGTTTAACCGTTTTACCCGTGAATAGTTTAATCATGACGCGACAGAGAGATTTACAATGATATCCGTATAGCAAAAATATATATTCAGATAAGTCTCAGGAACAATTGAGGTTATTCCGTATATATTTATCTGGAAGAGGCAGTGTCTGGCGGAACAGAGACAACATTGTAGGTCATAATTGAGACACGTGAGTTGCATGTAGCGGCATTCCCTGCGAGTCTCATGAGGGCAACATGACCGTCAAGGTTTGACCTTTGCAAAGGCTTCCAGTTAAGTTCCAGCCAAGGCTATCTGCCTTCCAGAAACAAAACTTCGTGTTAAAAACCATGAAAAGGGTTAACAAACTATGAGGATTTAGGTGAAGCGACTGCGGCCGCCATACGAATATCACACAAACATAATAATTGCTGGTATTGCCAAGGAAATAGTTAAAATATTGAACCAGGTAATTTAATTCGGCGCTTGTGTGTACTATGTCATTCATAAAGACAAAAAAGGAGCGAAAATGAATGCTTTTCCTCCGCTTGTGTTCTATTAAACGTAATAAATAAAAAGTATGAAATAAAATAAAAAATATTAAAATAAAATTTTCTTCAAAATACGTGCGTCGCCGCCGTAATTAGATAAATATGTTGTGATCGTAACGAATATAACATAGCGTCATGTATCTCTAATAAAGAATGGCTCGAACTGCCTCGTGGTTTGCAACATTTATAACTACACGTAGACAATTTACATAAAATATTTTATTTTGATACGCAATAGAAATTATCATAAAGTTGGGCACATAATATAAAAGCTTAAAAAATTGCAGATAATTTATAAACACATAAAAAAACGATTTCTACATCAAAATTCAGCATAATATCATGTAAACTTGAATTGGATCATAAACCAGTACACCTCGATCGTTGGTGAGCATGGGAGACTTCACAAGAGATACAAAAATGAACGATTTGTGGCAAGCAACTGACACATGAATGCTAAATGGTACCTCGTCTGCCTACAAAAAAATTAACTGAGGTAAAGAAAACGTAAAAATGATGCAATTGTAAGTCAAAGGTAAGTATCCTATATGATTCAAGCCGGAAATATAGTTTAGAATTCAGCTTTTACTCACCTGCAGGTAATTTTCCCGCCACAAAGTGATTATTTTTTATTTAGCCGCTTGAAGATTTTCCAAGAAAACTTCCACGTTTTTCGTGCGTATAAAAAATTGTGATGAGCACGCGCAGAACAAATATTCAGTTCTCACTTAAAAACGTAACACTGAGCTTCCACGTGAAAAATTCTGTCAGGCTTAGTGTAAACTGCACAGAAATATACGATCATCAAAACACAATTTATATAAAACAAGTCAGCTATAATGTAGCCGGTCAGCAATTCGGTAAAAACTTCGCAGATCAAGTGAGCTGTTCGGAATGCGGATTGTTAATCGTAACAAGCTGGATTCTTATTAAGAAAATTTCCAATATGACCGCAATTTATGCGGTGATCGTCAGTCTGGCACGACCGTGCTTTGATTGTAATATCGGACAAAAGATCTAGAAATGATGTTTAGTTCTTCGATGAACGTAAACCAAGTTCGATCGTACAAAACATGGAAACTTTATTTTGGTGGCATGTGTAATAATTGGATATCTGCACTGCAATAATTTAGAAAATTATCAGATTTATAGTAAATTTAAAGTCTATTGAGTGGTTCATACAGACGGGGTGTTCAAGACTAGTTTTAAACATGGATAATAATTGCTGCTAAATTTACGAGAACTACTTCTTGTGAAATTTCCGGAATCTGGTCCACGAGATAAACAGATAGAAAGCACAGCAGACAAAAAAAAAAAAAAAATCGTGCGAGTCGTTGCATCTCAATTAAAAAATTCCTTAGTAGACGCGCTTTGCAACTTGAAATAGTGTTATAAGAAAGCTCAGGAGTAACTCTAGAAAAATTCATTGAAGTTTTCAAAAAAAAAAAAAAAACGGAAAAATTGTTTCTCATAAATATACAATTGTTAAAATACAAACGGAGGAAATAAGTAAGAGTAGTGACAAAAAATTTAAATCCAGAAAATTCAATTTGCTTTTAAATTCACGGGATGCAAGGGAAATGGTTGTTAATATCAACGAAGAAAGCCAATATAGCGTTGAATTTATTAGAATGTAGGAGCAAATGAATAAAAGAGCAAAAATCGCTCACTGCCGCAGAAATTGTCGGAACGGTCAACAAAAGATTAGGTATGAACAAATTTAGCAATGCACAACAAAAATTATATTCATTCACGGTTGCACATTTGATAACCGGTCAATACAAACGTGTATTCCACCAGTACTACCCGGAGCTGTCGTCATATTAAGAACTATGTACACCAATAGGGTTGCTTAGGTAGCTCACATCGTTGCAGGTATACGTATAAACGATCTACGAATGAACTATAGAAAACAATCCATAAACTAACGAATTAAACGAGCGATCAGCGACAAAAGTACTTAAACGCTCTCAATAACAGTAACGAGTATTATTTGTATCACATTCATAGTATCTTATCAGTTAGCAGTACTTGGCACACAACAGAGACAGTACGGAGGGCAGGCTAGGAGGCGACGTGCCGGATGCCCGTCTAAGCTAACACTGCACAACCTTGCGCAACGACGTCTAGAGATCGAGTAGTCGGTCGGCTTCGTCTAGTCTTCGACCAAGCATTTGAAGGAGATAATCTTTTGTGCTTCTCGACTGCGTTCGTTCACTGCACGGAGAGCGTTCCTGACACGTTCATACAAGCTAGGTCTTTGTTATGAATCGTTCCGATGAAATTAAGAGTTACCTTGCGATTTATTCGAAAATAGCTTTCTGAAAACATCTCAACGATTTTTTTTACAATATTAGTAAGAGCTTCACGAGTAGGACTGGCGTTTCACATGATTTGGATGTAAACAAGCGTGCTAGATTTCGAATGGTGTGCATAACATTTCTCTTGAAATGAGGCAACGATTTGCATCGATATGACGATATCACTGGATTTCTCCATGTTACTAACCTAACCTGCCCTATATACTATAGCCGTATCAATTGTGCATCAAAGATCGTAATAAGCTACTTAATTCATCAAAACCATTAATCTTTTCCACATATACTACGTCTTTTTCATACCTTTCATAAATTTAGCCACATTCGGTGCAAATACCATTCATCCGCTAAGATGAATTCGAACCCGTAATTTGGATGCACACCAATCGCACTTATTATTATCATATATAGCGCCTTCTTTTGTTGAATGCCGGACAGATGATTATTGAATTGATTATTGATTTAATTGCGATTAAACTCCGCTTACGGAAAAGATAATTTGTCGTTATTAACTTGAATAAACGGTACTAATTTAGACGGCATTGTTGAACGGTATAGTATATTTATCGCAAAAAGGGCTACATCAGCCACTTCTGTATAATTTGATTTAGGCACACTAAAAAAGTGAATAATGAAGCCACAGTCAGAAAATGGGGTTCTTCGATTTTAAATTCATATGCCGTTCACAAGCCTACGTTCCGTGTAATCATGTCAATTGAAGACTAGAAAGTTGAATTGGAAACCATGTTTAAGGCAGGACCTAACAAAACAGAAAATGTAACCAAATAATTATAGAATACTTGACTATTCATTCGGTTGCCGCTCTCTCATACTCATAAGTCTTTAATCGTTATGAGCAGCATTGTTGCATGCTAAAGGTTAGGCTGAGTCTTGCTCAACTTTATAATAAGTAAAAGTATGAGGTAAGCATTAATATCAATAGGGATATTTAAAATGCTATTAAGACTGAGTTTTTCGTATTGATTTCTACTGTATATCAACAAGGTAGTATCCATAAAATATGACAAATGACTGTGCAGAACCTTTCACATTTTTCTACCATAAACAATAGAAAGATTACAACGACTGTGAGACCATGCAAATTGAAATACATATATCATATCCCAACTCGTAATAGTGGGCGATGTAAATCAAACAAGAATATTCATGTTATAATACTTAAAATGATCCAAGAAAAGAAACAGCGAAGTTATTCAAAATGTATACACAGATTTCCCGACGTAAACTCGTAGCGCTCTGAACAAAACATAACAATAGGTTGTTCTACGTAGTTCTACTTGTAAAATTCTACACACTAAACCTATAAATAGTATTTTCTATGTAGTTCTATTCCTAAAAATATACACACGAAACTTGTACTTCGATTGGCCTACGCGGTTCGATTAATAAAAGTTTATACACGAAACTTGTACATATTGTCCGCTTTACGTGGTTCTATTCGTACTACGCACCACACGAAACTTTGCTCTCTTCAATCTGGGAGCAGTGATCTGAAGTCAGGGCAATGAACGCAATACCATAAATGCAGCTAGTAACCGCACTACTCTACGCACACGCATCAATCTATACGCGGTATCCTATATACGCAGTATTATACATACAGTTCTCAATATGTAATACCTACACGTATTATTGTACATGCAGGAATATACACGCAGTACCCGAGTAACCTGACACGCAGTACTCTACACGCAGTACTTTTTCCGATTGTCACATCAGGTCTCTGACATCGGGGCGAATGCGGCAGTCGTGGCCATCTTGTAAACATTGAATATAAGATATAAAAATGTTACTTCCAGTGCCGAGGAGTTGAATGTTTCTAATTATTCACACGAAACCATATAAAATAAAATTTAGCTATCTATTCAGACTATTGTTAGATAATTAACATTCATTAAGTTTGGAGCTAATCCAATCAGGAATATTGCAAGGTCTAAAGCCATAATCATGCTGGTCTTGAGCTAAGCTCTGAACCATGGATTCATGATCAAACATGAGATCCGCATCATAATATCAGCATCAGTAAAATCATCAAATATCATCAAATACTTAGCTCTTAAAGTCACGTGCTGATGTTACGTACGATGTTTGCTCAGTAAGAAATTGTGCCTAAAATTCGAGGTAGTAAGCGCAAAATTCTGAAGATTCAAATTATAAAGTAAACAATGACGGGACACTTGCTTTGCTAAACGTTCTTGGGGTGATTCGGTAATGAGTTCAAATAAAGAATATTCAACACTCGCCTCCTCGATTCGTCAACAAGACTCTACATTTCATTAACTATTAGTTTATCAATTGATTGAAATCAATCGACTAAAGTCTAACGTTATGACACCACTTATAAAATTAGGGCTAGGCAGCTGAACAGGCATAGTCGAAATGTTTTTTCTCAGCCTGGATCAAGAATTTAATGCGATAGCTGTTTGAAAACCTCGGCATAACGGGGTACGGATGTCTAACAGCCGACGAGGAATAGTTTATTGAAAATTTTCTGGCAACTTATAAATTGTCGATTTGACCGGACGGAGTAGAGTTGATGATGGTGCAATAGTTGCGCAATGTGCATGCATGTACAGGCAGGCGCCTTCGTTAAAGCATGCAAAGGAAATCCCAGAGCACGATGACGTTTTCTTCGTACGGGCGTCGTGCACCGGAAAGTTAGCATCCACGATGACGTTTTCTTCGTATAGGCGTCGTGCACCGGAAAGTTAGTATCCACGATCCGCGATCACTGTATGCCTCTTAGCTTTTCATGTAATTTTGTGAGTGCGAATAATTTATAAGCGAATGCGGCCATAAATAAAGCAAGCAATTAGTTAACAACCAAATTGAGGATGATAAGCCTATAATGATTTGAGTTATCACACAATACACAGGAACATAATCTCGAACATTCATACTGAGATCAAATGACTTAAATAGTTTATCATTAATAGTTTATCATCTATCATTATTCAGTCATGTATTAAACTATATACTGTTTCAATTACATCAACAATACTCGTAAATACTGATTCATTTCACAATCAGTATAATTTATATTGACTTACACACAGAAACTTTTCCGAATAAAATTTCGCGTCGGGTGCCTGCAGATTGTAAATGAGCCTGAGATGTATCGTAAATCTCAACCCCCAAATATAAACCAAACCTTGCATAGTATGTAGTTCTCATGAGATTTTCAAACGTATACAATACATTAATGATGTTCACGTGCTCTTAGAGCCGTGCGGGTAATTCATAATATTTAATAAAGCTATTTGCACTTCAATAATTGAGCTTAATACATCAATGCCGTATTTAATTAATGTCGAAAATCCTAGTGAATTCAAGACTTTTATGTAAAAAGTTAGATGCTCCAGTAGTTTAAGAGGCATATCGTCTCCGCTGACAGGGCAAATCTATCAATATTCAAGCCGAAGCAGCAAATTATGTATTCAGGGCAGCGCTGGTTCAGAGTGGATACAGAAATTGTGCAATCAGTGTTCAGTGGACTCATTATAATTATCAATCTTGGCCGCCCAAGATGACCGTTGCGCCCCCTCGATCGGGGCATGGCTATATCACCGAGAAATTAGTTTAGTTAGTATATAAGGTAAAAATAAAATGATGGTTAATATGATCTGCTCTCTATTTCTTAAAATTGAAGTTTAATTATCTTATAATTTTAAATTGACTTCATAAGTCTTTCACCGAGGTCGTCGGCCAGCGGCCAGTTGCTCACATCCGGTCCGTGAAGCTAGATGCGTCATGTCGTCTCTTCTGTGCCTTAAATTAAATTTCTTAAACCATTAGTTGCCGACTGACCGCATCTTCGGCGATATCAGAAATTAGTGAGTCAAATTTTACTCCTTAGGTTTTCGGCACAACTCGGGTAGTTGGTTGTATGTTGTAGAAGTAAAATTTCATACTACGATCGGAGCTACTTTTAGGATGATTTTTTTTATGTAGCCATGCAGCCGCGGCAACAATAACTTATGCAGCTGCATGCGTGACGTCTCGAGGCACTGGCAGAGGCCGCCCGGCTACGGGGTCAGCAACAATAAACTGGCCGCTGGAAGTTACGAGATTTTATATTATGATTGTGTGGGATTTGATATCATTACGCAAGATTTGATAACATTGCGTGAGATTTGAGATCATTGCGCGAGATTTTATATCATTGCGGGCCCCGGGTTGTGGACGAAAAAAAAAATTGGCTATAACTGGTAAATCAATTTCAACAGTATTTACCTCCACGCACCCATACTGTGCATACGTTACCTCCATTCACGCACTTGAAATGAATTTAACTCAAATTCTCACCTGTGTTTGAAAGAAAAACAATAACACTGGCCACCCGACCAACTAAGGTGAAGAGGAGAACATCCTTACGTTTTATAGCTCCGAGTTCAGTTAATCAGCAGGATGATAAATGCATCTAATCTGAAATCAGTGCACAATATTCTATATAGATAATAAACTACTATCATGATGTAAGAGTTCTGGGCAGGAATCTTTCTGATAATTACTTTAGACGCTGTATTATCTGCAATAAGTCAATGCTACGTCATTTTAAGATGCAGAAACGCGAGGTTGCCTTTATTTTCATTAGGTAATTTCATTATTTAGTTAATGCTTGAAACAAAAGGTCCAATATAAATTGATTAGGTTGACATATATCAACTTTCAGTTTGAATTGAAAATTAACCCAATGATTTTTAAAGCAAGGAAATGCAAAGTATGTTCAAAATAATTTCGTTAATTTCCATAAAGAGATTATATAGCGGATCTGCTACACTTTTTTTTAATTCTTAACTGTAATATATTTTGATCAAACTTCAAGAGACACAATTTCACTGCATATTTTTTACGGCGATTTTAATAAGAAAAAGGACTGCCAAAAGAGAGCAATGCTAGCAATTCAAGAAGTGAGATGCTATATTGAAGGAGGACATTTTTCGCTCCTATATATGGTGCAGTGAAATGCACATGTATTAGAATGATTAGAATTCCTCGCTACAATTGCCGGCCACTTATTACGATAGCTGAGCTGAATACCTCGCTGCATTTCTGAGTGATCTTATTAACTATAACAAAAGCTGCCATTTGTAAATAATGCTAAAGAAAATAGGAAGTACAAACAGTAAAGAGTTAAAAGAGAACTTTAACTCCAGCTAATATTCTGCCATTTTTCCTTAAGCTATACATTTTGATATCATAGAGCAGTTATTCATGATACACGAGTTATACTTCATAAACGAATATTCAAATCCTGTGTTAGATGAAATACCTAGAAATATTATGAAATATTATTAGGAAATATATTATTAAATATTATGAAATGCCTGTAAATATACGCATACATTTACTTGGACAGGACGGCAGAAGTACATAACCCATAATGCCATTAAATATTATTCGTAAATTTTGCTTCCAGTTTATAGATTACGAATTAGGACGGCATTTTACTAAACTATATGAACCTGAAACTTCAAACCATTCCTGGCGATCGTAAATCTTTACTTCATCTATGCAATGCTGATATTTTTTACATGTAATGATCGCAACATTATACAAATTTTCTTGAAGCGCAGTCACTTTTCGAAGGAGCTAATCCCAGGCACTCGAAGAGTTTTTGGAAGTCCCCCTTGTGACGCAGAGCATTTTCTGAGTAGCGACAGAACGACGGGAACTACGAGATTCTGTTGCGTCACGATGACGGGTTCAAGTTTTTCCGGTAAATGGGAACGACATGAGTCACTAATTTGCCGCACAAAAATAAAAATATTTATAAAATAAAAAAGTAAAAAAATAAAAAAATAAGGCAGTAAGCTGTTTCTTTTAGCTGGTTTACTTTCTTATATTAGAGATCCGACGAATACATTATGTATATTACATTACGTAATACGTATATTGTATTGTATTACGTATTGTATTATTGTATTGTATTACGGCGTATATACGTAAATATTATTTAATTTAACATTATTATATTAGAGATCCGACGTATAATTATAAATGATATATTTTATATACGTACATATATCTACGTAAATATTATTTAATTTACCATTTGTCTAGTATGCAAAGCATTCAACTGCCATCTGCAAAAACCGTCCTAAGCAAAACAGATGGCTATTTTAAAATTACAATAAAAAAAGAATGCAGATATTTAAAAATAATTCCTGGATTATTATGACATTTCATATTTTGAATGATAATTAGCCTAATTTCAAAATTGTTTGTTATAGTTTTTCTGGTCCGTCATGCTGAGAGTATTTCACGAACTGAATTTCACGAACTGAATTTCACGAAACGAATTACTGTTATTTAAAGAGATGCTATTTTTCATCAGTGATAGTTTATATCGAGTGAAATGTAGGCCCAAGATTCGACTGGCTTAGAGGCTAGTGCCACTTCTTACCGCCAATATTTAGGTCGAAAAAATCCACTGGGAGCAATAAATTAATACTTAAAACTACTTGTAAGTAAATATATTCTATTCTATTAATAGACTAATAAGCATAACCCTCGAAAGAAAAGCGGAAAGGAACCTAAAATATTATAGCAATTAAACGATAACCACAACCAAAAAATCAAATTGAATAACTGCATTTGGCCAAGCCTATTGCTTCTCTAAAATTCTAGCAAATTATAACACAACTCTTCCATCAGCTCATGGATTTTCAACAATAACTTGTTTTCTATGGACGCCTCAGGTGATCGCACCTATGCACCTGCTAAAAGTAATCAGTAATTAAAATAGTATTTAATGGAAATACTCGACTTTCTACTATTAATCAACGTAGCTAAAAACTCACAATTCCAGCTACTCGGAATTGTGTTCATCGTTGCTCTAGGGTCGCGAAAAAGAGTCTGTGATAAAATTCTTAATTTTGGCTAAATTATTGATAAGACTTTATCACAAATAACATGGTATTAATATTGGGAAGTGCAATAATTCAACACATTCTCTCAAGCTTATAAAATGACAGTACAAAGAATTCTGGAGTAATCCCACAGTCCTGATATAAATGATGAAAGTCTAGCTTTTATTGCAAAGAATACGTTAGCGTAATTATTGAAGCTTTCATAGCAAACATCCGATTTTCATTTAACATCCAACGAAGCAGCATCATTGAACGAACCAACATCATTGAACTTAGGCCTGCAGATGATCAAACAAGATAATTGTTGATGTCAACCAACAGCTGAATGGCCATAATTACACCGCTTTACAATTAATCGCAAAATACATTATCCCTGTATACTCAAAAGACTTCACAAGCTATCGGACTTTGACAAAGCTGAATACCGTACATTCAGCGGCTGGCGTAATAAATAACTGAACAATTATTAGGAATTTTAATCGCCAAGTTCCTAATTTTATAAACCTTCATCACCGAGGTATGTTCCTAAACTCAACTTCATGTTTTCAAGCCTGATTCGTGCGCCGCTGAATGCAGACCATCGCCGTCGCCGCGGGCATGAGCAATAAAGATCCCCATAAAAATACGACAGTAAGTATTTTTAAGCGTATTTTAAAGATAAAATAATCAAATGTCGTAAAAGTTATATTGAATATGCAGGCCCAAATTGTGTTCGTTTGCCGGAATAAATATTGAAGTTCGGGTTGTGATATAATGTAGGAGTAATATATTCATGATTAGACCATGAATTATTATAACATTACCAGACATTGCTCGATCTTCCTTATTGACATATGAAACTTGTTTTCTAATTCTGTGGAAAACGTAAACTATTCATGCTAAAAATTTTCCCAATTCATATAAAACTGCTTTTATAATTCATAAAAACGTCAATTATTCATGTAAAATAAAAATCGTCAAAAATGAAAAATGTCAATTATAAAAATTTTTTATAAATATAAAAAATAAAAAACGTCAATTATTCATGTATAATAAAAAACGTCAAAAATAGAAAGTCGATTATTAAAAAAATAATATAAACATATAATTAAAAAATCAATTATTCATGTTAAATAAAAATTAAACAAATACGCTGGATACTTTTTTTTGCTGAGCGGGGGTCGCGGGGGCGGCAGCGCCCCTAGAGAAGCGGTCGTCAAGTGAGGCAATACAGCCGAGGGTGGTCACTGCACCTACGTTACAAACGCTCCTAGCACTGCACCACTGCACCTACGTTACTAACGCTCCTAGCACTGCACCACTGCACCTACGTTACCGGGCGCCAATACTTCAGTCGGTGACGCGCCTCATCTTAACCAAGTAACCTACGTTACTAACGCTTCTAGCACTGCACCACTGCACCTACGTTACTAGCGCTCCCAGCACTGCACCACTACACCTACGTTACTAACGCTTCCAGCACTGCACCACTGCACCAAAGTTACTAGCGCTCCCAGCACTGCACCACTGCACCTACGTTACTAATGCTTCCAGCACTGCACCACTGCACCTACGTTACTAATGCTTCCAGCACTGCACCACTGCACCTACGTTACTAACGCTTCCAGCACTGCACCACTGCACCTACGTTACTAGCGCTCCCAGCACTGCACCTCTGCACCTACGTTACTAACGCTTCTAGCACTGCACCACTGCACCTATAACACTGCACCACTGCGCCTACGTTACTAACGCTCCCAGCGCGATCGCAAGGCGTCACAATGCCTAAGAAATTATTACGAAATGCAGACAAAGGAACTCACAGTAAATGAGTCACATTCTACGTCACTCTCAAGATTTTATGGTGAACCACAAGTGGACAAGAAAAGAACTTAACTAAAGACTGGAACTAAAGGGCATATTGAATTTGACCCGAAGGCCTGACCTCGGCAACGAAAGGAAGAAAACAAATTTGGATCGCTCGCTGTTCATCCATTCGCCCTCATAAAAGCAAAAGGTTTTCAATATATTTCAAGTTTTCAGCGTTGTTTAAATAATAAAAGTTTATCGACGACGCATGAAATAACATCAGCGTTGAAAAGAATACAAAAAAAATTGTTGCTAAAAATTTACGATCTTATGACCTTTGAAATCAAAGAGCAAGTTGATAGTTACACATAAAATATTTACAGTATTTGGATTACTTATCTTATTTAGAGTTGGTCTAACAAGAAGTCGGACACAAAAACTAACCAGCACTAATCATCAATCTTCAATATTCATGTGAAACATTACAATCTCAGAAGGATTGATTGAAGCATCCCACATTTTGTTTTAGAACTTTTAAATCAAACATTAGTCCGTTTTTGTGCGTATAAATAGTATTTTTCTAGTTGCAATAGGCCACTTTTAGTTTAGTAAAATATCACTTGAACTTTTTCATATCGGTCCGTTAGTTAAGTTATCTTGTGGAAAGTCATTGTATTTTTTTTTTTTTGGAAAGACATCGTGAATTTTTTGGCTTACTGTTAGATAAGAAGCACATGTTACAAGGAAAGTTACTAAACGCTTTGCCCAATATTCCCTGAATAACTGCTCGTACTTACTATTTTATTCTCCCAAATTTCGAAGGTAAGTACGAAACATCAACTCCTAACTATGTTAATTCAATTTGTTAAATTGATGGCCATAGCTGCAGCCTCGATACTACGAAGGTTTTTGGGGCAACTAAAGATATTTGCTTGTGATGCTTCAAGAGGTATAGATGCACGCAACGTTAAGTATGAATCCTTCTAAGCAAATACATCAATGTAGATTGAATTGAATTTAGCTGTTCGACGTTGAATTTGTACTGGCTGCAGATATGTCATGTCATTTTCGAGTGAGTAATTTTTTAGAACGAATCAACGATGGGAGATAATAACGAAAATGGAGAAGCAAGTGCGACCGATATGTAATTGTGTTCTGAAAAATTCTAGTCGCTTTAAATATATATATGTTCCGATGCATATTTACATATTTCGCATGGTTTTAATTCCAATTAATGATTTACAATGATAGTTCTGAGAGAATAAATCCGAAGCACACGATTCAGGAAAACTTCGACATAATAGCGTAGACGTTCTTTTAAACTCCTGCTTTTAATATTTTTTAAATAAAGTAATATTAGAAATTATTCTATTTATTTGAATTATTCTAAAAAATTGGATGCAAAATTTGGTATTAGGTAGAATATTTGTTCAGGGAGTGTGTTCGATTATGGCATATCAACCAAAAAGTTTTAAAACCTGTGATTAAGTAGAATATTTTTTAGGTAAGTGTGTATCGAATATAAAAAATATAACTCAGTACTCACTGCAGTGAGTGACAGAGAGCGTATTTTCTCGTCGACGAAAACTTGAGGTCACGGACAGACGGACGGACAGACGGACAGACAGATAGACAGACAGACGGACGGACGGACATGGCGAGCACAATAGTGCATTTTTTCCATAAATGAGAAAATGCGCTAAAAAGTAGTTGTAAAACCTGTGAATAAGTAAAATATTTTTTTAGATTGCGTCTGTAGTATTGTTACCTAGAAAATCTTATAATGTAATACAAGAAGAATTATAAAAAGACAAATTAGCAACAAAAAATAATATGCATGAAGAAAAGCACTTCTCTGTACCGCCACATATTCTGCTAAAATTTTGACGTTTAAATTAAAGCCAATTTCCTTTGTTTAAATAAAACGTAGAAACAATCGTATTATGAAATGAAGACGTCGAAAGTTGCAACTTAACAATGCACTAAACGATATATTATAATTCTAAGCAAACTGAAGCATAGGTTTTTGCACTAAGCTTCATTACCGAGAAAAAGAACAATAACTTGAGCACCATTAATTATCGTACTCCATCCATGATCCTTACGTTAACAAATAAGTCATACGAACCTTTCGACTTACTCATTTTCCACCATACTTAAATGTTCTTTAATTATGCTTATAAATCTCCGTGGTGTATATATTCGGTGGAATTTAATAGTTTCAGGGGAAATTATGCAGCATGAGCGGAATTTGGATGTTCTGGACCAACCAAGCGAATGGAATAAAATAACGGATATTGTTTTCGGTTCACTCATCGCGTTCAAGAGAATTTTTGCGATGTGACATTTAATCCACTAATATCTGGATAAGTTCTTCCGAAAACAAATACCGGAACGAAAACAAAAAATTAAATTGACACGTGTATTAACTCATAGAATTATCGTTAATGCTCAAAATAATAATTGAAAACAGGGTATAGCTTTCCTGTCCCTGCAACTGCTCACTGCACTATCCTCGATGGCAGAGCGTAAATGCCACAAATTTTGGTAAACCGGAACACTCCGAAATTTCCATGACCCATTGATCAATGTTTATGTAGGGAAAGAGCGCCATTTGCCATTAATACCTTAAAGAACACCGATAAAAAGAGGCATATTTTTTCGTTTCTTCTTCTTGAGTACGAAGAAATATGACTTGTTAAAACCAAACCGTTCAATATCGCACTAATACCTACATTATGCATGGAATGCTCTTAAAATAAAATATTTCCATGAGATACTGCTGCTACATGTATAGGAGTTTGCCTAGCGGTAGCAGGAGAGTTGCAAGTGCCGCGGACGAACGTGTGCAACAGTGAATGTGATCGAAGCAACACGTTTATAATAAAATATTCGTGGAATTGCATGCGGCCTCACGAGCATAGCCGGTGCTCAGATTCCCAGGCAGAACTCACACAAAACAAAGCCTGGTTTTGCATTACGCCGAAGCCGGAAAGAAAACTGAAGCCTGCGGGCTATCGTTTAGGTAGAAGTTTCACCCGCAAGACGTAGATATTCCTTATATTCTGTTTATAGTATCCAGACTTGAATCGGAATATAATGCAATAAAAACGGCCAAAATTCGGTAACAAGCCAATTTTTTGGGGAGAAGGACGAAAAATACACTGAAATTTGATCCCTATAATGAAAGTTATAAGATAATAATATGAAAATATGAAACTATTTAACTAAAAATATAAAACAATTTCGGGCATGCAAAGTGAGCCTGAAAATGAGAAAATGGTTTATGTAGGTTTATGTTAAGTGAATTCGTGACTAATATTTATGGAGGTGCAGCCAGTCCCGGAAAAACTTATAGAGCAGAGAACTTCTACCTGAGCATGTTATGAAATATAATAACAAAACATCATAAAATTGTTCTAATTCTAAAGCGGGCGCCCATTGATTTCAGCCATGAAGGCAACATTGCTACTCACTCTTTGGAAGGTTATAAAGTGTAATTTTAATACTAAATTATTCATAACTCACCTCCACTGCGGTACATGACGATCTACAGAAAACTTGTGGTTAGGACGACTGATGAGGGGGGAATCTTCCGTGTCTTTGTCTCCTGCGATATGTGACGACGATTCCCAGAGTCGGTGAGTCGTTTCGGTGAATTCGCAGATGATTTCGTTCGAGTCTACGAAATGAAGCTAACACTTTGCCACAGGCGAACGCATAAAAGCGATAATTTATCAGTGTTTAATGGCTTAACTGGTGCAAATTGGAAGGGTTAATTTAATGAAGGACTTGTTTATTGTTGGTGGAGTGTTAATAGTCAACTGAAAAATTTTATTTTGGACCTGTGCAAAAGCATGGATAATTACATTCTGCTAGTCTTAGATGCAGAACATTAACTGCGGTGCTGACATGTTCAAAAACCGGTCACGCGTGTTATTGATTCTGATCTACGAAGCGCGGTTTGAAATGCTGATGTAAGTAAAATTAGCTGCTCGCCCATATGCACAGCAGGCTCCTTGGCGCCTGTTAGACCGGTCTGTAGCGCAACACGGTGCCTGTCTATAGCGCAACACGGTAACTGTAGCGCAACACGGTGTCTGTCACGCCTGGCTATAGCGCAACACGGGCTCGTCTCGTCTATATGCCGCGCAACACGGTGTCTGTCCCGCCTGACTATAGCGCAACACGGTGTCTGTCACGCCTGGCTATAGCGCAACACGGTGTCTGTCACGCCTGGCTATAGCGCAACACGGTGTCTGTAGCGCAACACGGTGCACTGTCACGCCTGTCTGTCCGGCAACTAGGCACGCATGCTCTAGGTGTTGCTCCGACGCCTGATGTCGGCAAGGTTCATTAACAGACGTTTTTCTGCTGTCGTTTTTGGTCTTCCTGTTGAGTAGCAAACAGGACGTTGCAGAACGAACTGCTGACTGTGCATACGAAGGATACTACACAATTATAATTCAAGGGTGGAATGAAAGTGCACCATAAATGGTTGGCCGGCGGGGATACGCCACTTTACTGGTATGGCGAATAAATGATAAAGTGTTATGCGCTTCTAAGGCGGTCTCCAAGCGGTAAAATTCCATTGAACTTTAATGAAAGTTTTCTGAATTAGTGAATGGAGTCAGAAGTTGAACTCAGAGAATCACTCACAATGAGGCAATGCAGGATCAGGTGCGGTAACTTATTGGAATTTTAAATATGATCGCAGAAGGAATGTCAGGTTTAGCTGTTGTGGAGTAGTGAACGATTTACACAAGTTTTTTTCTGCATTTGTAAAATTTCTCAAATCAAAGCACTTAGTTTCATTTCAATTCCACAAACGAGAAAGAAACTATTTGAAATAATTAACTATAAGAGATACTTTTTGCCGTTATTTTGCACTCAAATCATAATAATGGGATCTTTGTGAAGCACCGAACAAGAAGTTTGTCTATTGAAATGCTCACTCACGCATCGTCACATTTTTCCAAAACATTGCATTTCCACATTTCATTTACTGCAAAGAAACCTCTTTGTTAACTATTGGTCCTGATTTTAGCAATCGAATAACAATAAATATGGAGAGAGATGTCATAAACCTGAAATTAAAGTAGTTATTAACTTCTGTGCTGTAAAATTTAGCCAATTAGAAAACACTCGAAATAGTTTTGCTTTGCTATTTGGATTTAGAAGATGAAATATCATTACAATAATAGAAAGGGCGCTGAAATAAATGATAAACTATAATTAAATCTACCACACATTGGACAATATGTCCAATAATAATATATCTTATAATAATATTATCGTATCTAATAATAATTATCTTCGCTTCAAGTGTGACATTTGACAAATTAATCTGAACAGGAAATCCTTGGACGTACAAATTTATCGCGCATAGATTAATAGCACATGACAAACGCAAGATTATCATGACGAATCATGACCACAATCATGGCGGACACAAGATTATATCCTTTTGCAATACGAAAAATAATTTAATAAACGTTTGAACAGAAGCTGCACCTCCAACGTACTTATTTGTCAACTGATGCTGCGTTATAAGCACGTTGGTATACATGGTCCAAAATTTGTTTCTTGAATATTGAATGTGTGTTTATATACAACGAACTGTTTACTGACAGTGCATCGTAAATGGTAAGCACCGGCATTTGAAAAGCGACTCATCAGCACTTAGGGAGAGTTCAACGCTGAAATAATTAACTAAATAATTAATTAATAATAAATAATGGAAATAAGTAATTAATTAAGAGTGGCAGCGTTGCCATTAAAAATGTACAAACAATTATGCGTCGTTGTATGGCAGCAATCACAACTGTCAAAGTAAATCTAAATTAAGATGATAGAAAACTGTATTGAATTTATTTCAAGCTGTAAGTACTGAAATATCAAGTAGCGGTGTTTTGTGAAATAATAAAATGAATCCGAGCTTCGTTTCCTGTTTTTACATTGCGCCGATGTTGGCATCCTAATTTCGCATTTCAGATTTACAAAAAATTTAATATATTAGGCTTGTAGTATATTCGAATTTGTTAAGCCTTACTTTTACATTGATAATAAATTACCGAATTCCCTTCATTTCGACCAAGGATCGTCATCGCCAAAAAACCTTTTGTTTGGTTTTATCTAAATATTTATATTTTATCAATCCCATGCAGGCCGAAATACAATATTGTGAAAACTTCATAAAATTTTGAAGATACTCGTTGATCATCCCAATTTCCTTAACACTTTGAATGAGAAGAAAGACTCTCGGTAATCGAATAGATTAATTATTCACCTTTACGTGCCAAATGTCAGCGTTCAAAGTTTAAAAAAATTGCAACTGGTTCTTATTTTCGGGATAATTGGTTTGATTCTTCAAGAAAAAAAAACATTATTCTCGCGACGAATTTGAACTATTTGCATGAGAAATGTCAGAAGTCTTTCATTGGCAAACTGGTTATTTGTACTCATTTGGCATTTGACAAAGATAATATAAATAATATAATATAATATAAATATATTATATTAGTTATATATTATTTAAATTTATTATTTATATTATATTATAATATAAATATATAATATAATATAATAGATATAAAGATAAGTAGAAGACAAACAAAATTTAAAATTTGTGTCATTATGTGAAGAAGCAGGTTTAAAGAACTGATTATGAAATCTTGAAAATGAACATCGGCTTTCATGTCGTGTTCAAAAATCACAATTATACGATCTTAACCACATCTTAAAACCATTGTGAGAAAACTTTCAAAGTTTCTTGAGTGTTAAAAATATTTTAGGCCGCAGGAAATTTTTGATGTCACTTGTCATGCGCCAAAATTACTTAGTAAATGTTTGTTAAAAACATGTTTGTTTTTGCAACAAATATTTCGAATTTGATTATAAACTAGGAAGTTCATAATTGGATTTACAGCTATGAATTCCTATGTGATTGAAAATTAAGTTATGTAAGTTATTATTAAATTAAGTTAAGCTTCTTCTATGTGGTAGACGGGCTGGTGAGCGTAAAATATTTTGTGTATCCATGCGTAAGCAACATAAGCTAATTAAGCACGTGCATGCAACATGCACTGCATTTGTACGTGCACTCAACACGTGTTGAAATGGCACGTGCACCGAACGTACGCTGTATGTGCTCGTGCACGTAACAACTTTTGTGTGGGCAACGGTTCAACACAAGGATCTAATTCAGGATGAGAAGTACTCAGCAATAGTGCGTCAGGTTGAAACTATTAACCGACCATATGACATGAAATCATAAAAAATCGTAAAATAAAATTCAAATCTGAAGCGGAAGTAAAATAAAATCCAAATCGCAATGAAGGTCTGATTTATCCGTCTGAGAACCGAGATAGGGACAATTTCCCACAAATCCTGAAATGTGGCAACAAGCAACGCCACAAACTACGTCCACAGCACGTGTTTGTAAACGTTGCCAAATCTTGTGCACTCATCAGCCCTCGTCAGCGATGAGGCTACGGCATGAGAAGTTTTCTGAGCAAAATTTTTGTTGGCAGAAATGAAACGTCTCGGGTGATCATTTCATTGATGATCATTTCATTGATGGCGATGCGCTCTAAGGTAAATAACTTTTTACTAGGAAAACCATCAGAGAAAAATGACTAATACCTTTTGAAGCGTCAAAATAAAAACAAGTACCACATGCTAAAATGGTATGTGCCTAACTTCTGTTGATGAGGATAAAATTTCACGTCGAAAACAACCCAGTTTGTAGTAGCATTTGTATTATCGGAAAATAACTCATTAGGGCTTAAGAAGGTATGCTAAAATTTTATGTATGCATGACGAGTGCCTGCAGCCTTCAAGAGGGCAGCCAAATCTAAATTTTGTTCGTGAATGTAAATGTAGATTTTCGAAAAACTTCTCTTTTTGAAAAAGTATCACAAGCTAATATCTTGTAATGCGTGCAAACATAACAAGATCGCTGAATTACTGCAGCCAGCGTACGTAACGCAGCGAGAGCTGGCAGCTGATGGTAATGGTGTCAGTAGAGCGGCATGGCAGGGCCAGGGTGTGATGCTGGCGTGCATTGTACGCATAAACTCAGTGTCGTGAGGTCGATTGCTGTTATTGTATACTTTTTCTTTAATGATAATCATTCCCTTAATAAGGAAATCCGTTAATTTCATTAAATTTATAGAAGTATGTATAGTATATTTATTCTCACATTCATTCACATTTGCGTCTATGGAAAAGTCCGGTAAGTTTACCTCTTAGGGCTTCTGAATTTAAGGGATGAACGAAAAATAATTTCTTGCCAACGACTCTATAATAAAATTCGCATTGGACAGTTTCAATGTGGAGAAACTCCGATACTATTTTTAACGGCAATAAATAATTACTGAAAATCTAATTCGTTATCGCTAGCAATAGAAGACGGAAGAAAATTTTAATTATTGATAACAACGAGAAACGATTCGGCATGAAATTTTGTCCACTCGTTACGAACAAATAAGTAATATCCGATCAAGCATTGGTAGGCATCGAATATCCAATCTCCATATTATGTTTAGTAAACAAACTTGTCGCATGGAACCTGAGTAGCGCTGCGATGACGTAGCATTAGCAACACATGGGACGCAACATGAGTAGCGCTGCGATGACGTAGCATTAGCAACTCATGGAACGCAACATGAGGTTAAGCAACGCATGTGGTGTATGCATGACCCTTATTCACCACAGCCTGACATCCACCATCTTATTCACCCTCTTAGTCATCACCGCAGGGTTGCAGTACAGCATCTTACCTAATGAATTCACTCAATTACCAATCAACAACGACTAAATTTGACTTAATATCAAGTATATTATTGCCAATTTTTTGAGGATCAAGAAATAAACCAAGCAACAAAGGAAATTTAAAAGTTTCAAAAGATAGAGATTAAGTAACCACAAAAGTTGCATGAAGCTTACGAAATTTTATAATTTTACTCTGAACTAAATTTCAGCTTCATCGCAACAGCCTGCACAACCTAATATGTGGTAGAAATAATACTGTCAATCGGACAGTGCACGTTTCCAGGGTGTAATTAGAAGAAATAGAATGAGTAATGCTAAGCCAAGTGCATAATCTAATAAAAAATGCATTGAAAGTTAGAGCTGTAATACAAGACGAGGTGGCAGCTGCACCTGACGCGTTTGCGGTGTCAGTGAAAGTCGCTGGACGGGCCTGCCGAGTGTGCTGTATGTGTGAACCTCGCCTACCATGTAAGAAATGAACGCGGCTCAAGGAATGCACGAAGGAGCGTATATGTACTAATGGTTGGGCCACTAAAAACTTTGGCGCTGTTGGTGTTGAATTTTTTAACCGTTAGGCATTTTGCCCAAAGTGGGAAACATACTGTAACTACAGAAAAAAAGTTGAGAAGGGGGCTCGATTTCCGTCTATGTTAAATAATAAGTAAAAATATTTCAATACAAAAATTTGTTGTTTCACTATTTAAATAGATAAAAAAATTTCAGACGGCGAAGCAAAATGTAACTCGAGCTCAGGAACGGGTGTAAAAACTGAATTTGCATTTCGCATTTCAAACTCCAGCAATTCGACAAGCTATAAAAGGTTCAAATCCAAAATGATGTCAGGAACAATGAGATGAGTTGCATGTTGGCAGATAGAAAAATTAAGAAGCAAATTTTTTTCTCGTAGAAACATTTCTGCCATCATATACTGCTATCTGATATCAATGTGATTATTAATAATATTAATCTTAACCATGTTTTATAAATGTGTTTAATTCTAATTTATGTTTGGAAACTCTTTCGCTTTAATGCATGCAAATAGTTGAATTTAATTAATAAAATTGTACTTGAACATCATACATGTTATTCAACATAAATAGGTAATGGTGTCAATAAAATAATACTGTTAAAATAATCTACGGACGACTAGCGTGTGTTTTCCAAGTTAATTCTTCATGAACAATACTATTCAATATTAATACGCAACAAACACAAATACTATACAACAGAATCGTCAATGAAGATGATTTAATGTTTAAAATTTATTACTTATGTAATCGCGTTCGTGCGATTTTGGGTAAGATAGTTTTTAATTTTGCGATCAAATTTTTTGTAAAAGCAACACTCATCATTTTCATTCCTCGCATGTGAGCTTGAGATCAATTTATGACATCATATAATTTTTCCGTGGTCATATTGCACGTGTTTTATAGTTCGGGTTCTGAAGGAGTTAAATCCACAGTAGTCACAGCCGCGCAGTGACATGGCCCACGCAGCAAATTGCATATGTGGACAAGCATCGCTAATGCAGCAATGAATTCTCAGGAAAGTTGCTGATGGATAGGTGTATTGGTGTGTATAATTTGCACACTCTGGCAGTTATTAATTCTACGCTGGGTCATTACTGCATGCCAACAAAACGCAAACTGCATGCGGAGAGCGGGTACTGCTCGCTAGATCATCACACAGCGGCGCACAAAACACACACTCACAAAACACACACACACACTCTGCAGTCGCAAAGCAGTTACTGCACGACCGATCATTATGTAGTTGCACACACAACACTCGTGGACAGTTTCTGCAAGCTTGATTGGCGTTCACACAATCACAGTCTGGGGTCGCACGACAGTTTCAGTTCGACTGGCAGTTTGCTCCTCACAAAACATCCAATCAACAGTTGGTGGTTGTTCGCTGCGCGCAGGATAACTATAAAGAACTGACGCAGGACAGTACGCACATTTGCCGTTTTTTTTTGCCCCACAGGGCGTGCGCCAGAAGCGGGGGTGTGATAATGCCTGCTGAAGGTCGCACGTCTCGGCCATACACTCGCTATGCCTCGCCATTCCGCAGCGATTTGTAGGCTTTGTGGACCGCCGGTGCTCAGTTGTTGTTGCTGCTGCTGCTGCACCTGCTGCTGCTACTGCACCTGCTGCTGCTACTGCACCTGCTGCTGCTACTGCACCTGCTGCTGCTACTGCATTTGGGGCTGCTACATTTTATTGTTGCCGCTAATACTGCATCTGCTATTTTGGCGTCATTTTGTTGCTGCTACTGCACCTACTTAAGCTGCCCAATTGCAGTTGCTGGTGTAACTACACCGGCTTATGCTGTCCGATTGCTGCCAGTACTGTAGCACATGCTATTGATGGGATCGCTGCTGCAGCTGCATGGGCATCGTCGACACCCCTACGGCACTTGTTACAGTGCTGGGCTTTCAGCGGCAGTGTACTTTGTTGTTGCCGAGTTTGGAGCTTCTTTTGCCTAGCCATGCTGATGCTCTGTCTCAAATCTTATCCTCGCAGCCATTGATGTCGCACCGCTTAATATGGATCGTAATTTAGTGAATTTTTTTTAATCTTATTCTTTAACATGTTGAGTTAGTCAATGCTATATTATTATCTTTATCACGCTGAATCATCTCCCGAGTGTTGATCCTATCTCAGGGTAAATTTGTTATATTAAAATGCTTTAAATTTTTTACCAATATAATTTTTTTGGTTAATTAATGATGCATATTGATTCAGACTTACAAGCTGCGATTCCTACGGACGTTATCTTTAAGTAGAGTGTAAGTACCCAGATAAATAATAAATAGTTCTGTCAACCTACTTCTTTATTTCCTTATTCACCGTATAATAGCGGCTACAGGGTTGAGGCAGCCTTAATACCATTGAAGAAAATCAAGACACTAAAAGATGATAGCAAATTAAAAATCTCTAAGTCTCTAATTAAAACTTTAACTAAACCTCTAAATTGTAAAAATATCGGAAATATTAATGTTCGATAACTAAAAATAGAGAGATTTCAATGCCCAGGTGATACCGTGCAGCACTTGTCTACGGAAGCGAAAAACAATGAACAAGCAAGTTTTGTTGTTGGTTGAACCAAAAAAAGCATGAATAGTTTACATTTATGTGATAACAGACACCAAGACCAGGTGTACAGAGATTCTCGGAGCGCGGATGTCGCGGCGGATGTTCTTTATTGTGGATGCGCTGCGTCCGCAACGGAGCGTCGGACGGAACGGGCCCAGAATTTTTGGTTCACTAGTTTTCGATTAAAAAATTTTAATAATATTGGAAATAAATGATAATTTTCTACTGTCAGTTTGATTTTGGTAATATATAATTATATAATTAATCTAATATAATTTCAAGACCTCATCATTGTAATGTGGATGAGAATGATGATAAATTCCACACTTCATCATTGAAAATGAACATAAATGTACACTGGGCTGCATCGAAAGCAAATACATTTCTTGTGAATATATAAGAAAAGAAGAATGACGAACATGTTCGAATCTCTAAACAAACAAACAGAATTGGGAATTAAATGTCTTATTGCTTTTGAAACTCGACTGTCGCATGCATGAGGTTGAAACCAGAGCATGCAACATGTGCTTCATTCACCCCAATAGAACATTGTAGCAGATTATACCAGATCCCGGTACCTTAAATTTATGAATATTCATACAACGGAGTAGAAGTATTGCAGAAGTGAAGATATCGCACAAAAGATGCATTCAGAGGCAGGACGGTAGTCTGCCCAGTCACAGAGCCCAGTCATAATAAAAAAGTTAATAAGCACAAGAATCATCAGTCTGAGGAAATCTCATTGAAAAGTCTAATGAATATTATGGCGTAATATATTATTCCCAGGAGATAACTTATAAGCATCCCCGGTACGCGCATCGCATGCATGATGTCATTGAACCATATCAACCCTCTGAGGACATTCATTCATATACAATCCTCTTTGATGTGTTGGTAATGCAACGCGTGTGCCTTCATAGCATGTAATTAGATTGCATCGCCTTTAATTCACTGGCGAGAACACACGTCTACACTCGTGCTTCATTTCCCTGACAAAATGATGAAAAATTATGACAATGTTTCCAGGATTTACGTGTTGCAGTCTTGTTTTGCGTAACACAAACAACTCCTAGGAGCGGAAGAGCGGCCACACGGAGCACCAGCAGTAACCCTCGTCCGCACGAAACTGGCGACTGTCAGCACTCAGCAGCACAGTTGCTGGCACGATATAGGCGGGCCGTGCGTGTAAAATATATATGGTGTTCAGAGATGTGATGTGCAGAGGATATGCTGCACAAGTGCTGGTTTGTGAGGACCTGCACAGAGATGCTGCTGTGCCACTTCAATGAACATCGTCAAGGCTCATATAGGAGCTCTGCACTGACAACTTATCCTGCTCTATAGCTTCACTATGCCTGTACAACTCGAGCCTGAATGTGTTAAACTCCTTACTAACTTACTAACTTCCTAATCTTTTGATTTGAAATCAACTAAGTCCGTGAATGAGAAAGAAAATAATAATATGTAAGCCAATATACAAGTTCCCCTGGGAAATAATTACAAATTCTACA
This sequence comes from Hyalella azteca, assembly GCF_000764305.2. NCBI lineage: Eukaryota > Metazoa > Arthropoda > Malacostraca > Amphipoda > Hyalellidae > Hyalella > Hyalella azteca. The sequence continues at coordinate 57,769 of NW_025944642.1, forward strand.
TTAATAATGCAAAATAAATAACCTTAGTACTGGTAGTTAAAACTGAAGTGTGTGGTGTAAAAAGGAAATATTTGGTATATACTTAATTCGTAAGTTGCCTTTAACACTTGATGGAAGCAAATAAAGATTTGATAATATTCCATAAAATTTGATGAAAGCAGGGAACGCATATCGGTAATATAGTGCGCTGGTCTAATGAAAAAAGAGCGGGACAAAGGTTTTGAATAGAGAAACAGCTGTGCTAATTGCCATTTGAAATTCTACTCACACATGCGCACCCACATATGCCTGCAAGGCACCATATATGCCTGCACTGCAGGGTACCATATATGTATGTCTTAAGGGTATCATATATGTCTGCAGGGTACCAATACCATATATGTCTGCAGGGTACCATGCATGCCTACAGGGTGCCATATATGTCTGCAGGGTACCATATATGTCTGCAGGGTACCATATATGCCTACAGGGTGCCATATATATCAACAGGGTACCATATATGTCTGCAGGGTACCATATATGTCTGCTGGGTACCATATATGACAGTAGGTACCACACACAACACGCGACGTCATCACTACTCAGAACCATTACATCACGCTAGGATCTCATGTCCATGATCCCGGGAATATTTTGTGGCCTCGATTCCACCTCAGAACTTGCTTGCTTCTCATTCTATACACAAAATATTTATAATTAAGCAATCTAATTTGATAATAAATTCGCGTTCAACTTGTGTTATCAGCCGATTGCTGGAACAAAAATTCTATTTTTAGTCCATTCATTTTATGCAAGATGAACATAGTTTTGTACGTAGCTTCATCCACCATCAACACCATCAAATTTCAGGTTAATAATGGCATGCAAAATACTCGTGCTTCTGCTTTAAAAATTTTAATTAATGTAATTTGTTTTTCAATTAACAGGACAAGTATTTTGCAATACCATTAAACTAGATTCTCAAAAAAACTGAGAACTTTAATTCACAAAAAAATTAATCATATGAAATATTTTTCATGTTCATCAATAAAGCAAATCATTCGAAGCATTGCAACAGGATCATCGCACTCCAAGTGATAAATGTCATTACTTTTAATGAAGTTAATAGAAGTCAAGAGCCTGCATCGTCACGCTAGACGAGCTCTGATGGTGGCTGATGAACGGCTACAGCATATCGATCATGTCGTCGGGGCGATGAGAACAACAGCGCTCATGTTGACACTTAGAACATTACGTCAATGCAGACACAAACAATTACATTCGATTACATGTCGTTATTGTAAATAACGCATGTAAATAACATCGATGTAAAGAAAGCATGTAAAGAACGTTAATGTAAAGAACGATTTGAACGCATTCACCAAAGAATTAAAAAAAAATGGCAACCACTACTGCTCATTTTCTGCTTTGAATTTATTCAAATCCTGCGAACGGTTCGCGAGTGGCCGCCCTGTGCCTGCAGCAACAGTGTGGGGATGTTTCGTTTTACCGCTAGAAGGCTGAGCTGAGACCAAGTGTGCACTAAATCGTCTTTGCAGGGAAATACAGACAATCAAATGAATATAATCAGACAACTCCTTGTGTTTTTTTCTAAGTTTGATGCACATTGCAACAAAAAAAAGCCAGACAAACTCTCACAAGTCACAAATAAACCAAAATACAAGTCCACCTAAAACATACGAAGATCAGAGACACCGAAGTCTCGTAGAACGCGCTACTGTCGCGCAACTCAAGTCACATTAAACACGCGCGCGGCTATAAGAATATATACAAGTCACACAGAACGTATACAAATCACACAGAACGCATACAAATCACACAGAACGTACACAAGTCACACAGAACGTACACAAGTCTCACATAACATACACAAGTTACACAGAACGTATAGAATTCACACAGAACGTACACAAGTCACACAGAACGTACACAAGTCACACAGAACGTACACAAGTCACACAGAACGTTTTTTAGGTATTTTGACTAGATGTTTATAGTTGTACTCTGTTTTACTAAGTGTGATGTTGACATTGCCTCTTTTTTGCTGATTTTTCTACTATGACATACAGTTATCAGTTTTTAAGGCTTTTGCCAATGGTTTTGCTAATTTTATAATTTTGTTACTTATTTGTTCAAATCGTCGTCTTGTTATCATTGGAATTGAGTCATGAACCTATTGTTTTGCCTGCGAAGCTTTTTTAGCTTATGGGCATTCACCTGGAAGCCTTGCTATTTTATTTCACGTCTCTTTTTATTTTTTCATTGTAACGTGTGCTCCTGTGTGAATAAATAAATAAATCAAATCAAATCAAATATATTAAATTTTATACGAGGATTTTGTCGAAAACAAAGTAGGCTCCTCATGGTGTGATAGCCGGGAAAAAATTACCGAAATTACAAATTGAAAAGACATTTAAACTGTAATTAAAATGCATCCAATAGAAAATATCTTACCTCAGTAACTTTCGTAATTGTGATAGTCTGAATACAACAGAATTGTTTGTAAAGTTGAGAAATATGCTAAATAGCCAGGGCTACTATATTGAGTCATGTTGTAAGCATTTCGAATAAAAAATATTAGAAAAATACAGAGGAGTATCACATGCATGTGCTGTTGATGTGATGGACGCTTCAGAATCCTGATACTAAGTTCCACTAATATGAGTATGAACGAGACACATATTTTCTTCAATATGAGGCAAATGTGGGAAGAGGTTTCTTTATTAAGACTGACTAGGAACCATTTGGTGCGTGACTGCCAACATGACTGCAGTGTGCAGTTGTCGCTCTGATCGATTAACCGGTACTTCATTTCCTAGCATGTACTGCATGGGTGATACAGCGTTGCGGTAATCAGTGAACGCCCAGATAGACAACTCACAGGGCCAGAGTTAAGGGGTTGAAGGGTTGAAAGGGGTAAAGTTATGGTTATTGTAGGGCACAAGAGTTAAAGTCGGCAGTACACGACTGCAATTTTAAATGGTAGGGCTATTAGTTTGAAAGAACTTGCAAAAATAAATTTTTCGGAGTATATTATGAGCAAAGATTTTTGCATGGCTTTATAGGCATGTTCTGCTGTTCAATGAAGGACACTGGGAAATTGATGCCAAAATTAAAAGCTTTTGCACTCATTTTCTTATATTTGTAGTTATTTGTCCATCACAAATGCATTTGTTGCAGGCCAATCGAAGACGACATTTGGCTAGTGCTGGCTGGTCACAAATATCAATTCATTTTTTGTTTCAATAATCCTCAGTCGAAAGTTCAGTAGCATGATAAGCAGAGTATACACCTCAGTTATTAACAAGTAACTTGGGATTTAAATCTACATAAGTCCGGGAAAAAGGCCACTGGAAAGAATTCACCAATTTAAAGCTTCCGCGAGAGGTTTCCTTAAAACCGCGTGTCATTGCATGTCGCAATAGAACAAGCGCATTATTCGGTACTCGAGCTACTCTCATTATTCGCTGTCATATACACTGCTCTACCAAGACGCGTATCAATTCTCTTTCCAACAGAATCTATAGTTCAAAAACTGTGCACAGTCTCATAAGCCCTTTAATTAGTTTATAAGCATTTTATTGATAGATTAATTGAACACTTCCACAGGTTATTGATAGCTAACTTGGTTGATACTAGGAGAAATTTGATGAAACTAGCAGCTTGAAACTCTAATGTTTTCAAAAGATTCAAAATTACCGAACGAATCATAAGGTTGCTAGCCAATTGCTACTTACTATACACACAGTCCAATTATACAGGTTCTTCACTGTTTTCCACTCATTTAAGGCTTTAATGAATTCGAAGACAACTAATTTCATTTTTGGAACGATACAACTTTGCAGAAATGCGATACTCATTTTGTATCGAATCTAAGTATCCGTAAAAAGTAAACGCACAGTAGCACTCTGCTCAGAATATTTTAAACAGTAATAGTTGCAGCATTTATGATATCTAATTTAGCTACATTTAATAGTGAAATTATTCCAAGTCCATCTTTGCAGCAGAGCAAACATATTGCTTATATTTCGAATTTATTACAACGTTCCGCATTTAAATAAGAACTTTGAAGAGTTTGAAACTATTTAGCAATATTTCCTTCATTATTATGGCCGGCATTACATGAAAACCTAAGCAAAAGTTATTAATTAATTTACCTATGTTAAATATGTTTTCGCTTTACTCAACAATAGAATTTCTTTGAATGTGAGCTTTTATCCGGGTGAAGGGTGCAGTGTTCGTGTTAAATTAAACTGATAAAAAACATTTTAGTTTATGTTTGCATTTGATTCGCAAAACAAGATCGAGATTTGAAGTTAATTGTAATAGTTTTGTCTGGTGCCCGTTAAATCTTTTTGGCGATAGATTATTATTTAAATTCAGTTACTTGGCTTTAAGGGAGTAACTTGATTAAGCAGCAATTCAACTGTTTCAGTGAAGAACATCTGGTCATCGGCGGCAACGAAGCGAGATGATTTACTGAGCAGACCACCTGTTGCGTGGTGAAGGCATAGATCGATAAGTGTAAGTTGATACCATTGTACTTAGAGCAAGCAGTGCTTGATGTACGTGTGAGCGACGCAAGTTTGGTGTCGGAGTTAAAATCAATGTGGCAAGTTTATTCAGGTGTGGCTTTGCAGTGATAGATTTGGATATCGGTCGAAGACTTTTGCTACATGAAATTTCACTAAACTGGAAGCCCATACTGCATTAAAGTTCATGAATTGGAGGAAACAAATAATTAAATAAGAAAGTATGTGTTTTCGGCCAACGATGTCCTATGCCCCTCATTTTAATAAGACGAAGGCCGATGTTGATACTTTTTAACGCAAGGAACTTATCAAGCAAGAGTTTTACAGATTGCAAAGCTTTCTCAGATAAAATTTGTGTTCAATTTAAGGTGGCAGCACTAAGCAATTGCCTATGCGTGTTTGCTTAAGTGGGATTGATAGAAATACGTGCCGAATTTAACGGGTATAATTAATTGAGCTGCATGCAACTGCAACTATAAGAAATTTTGTTCCGTTTTAATTTAACGAGACATATAGAAGATAAAGTTTACATAGCTAGTTAATTTCTGAGCGAACGGTGAAGCGCTGTTAGAGAAATTTGAAGGCTTTTTATACGGAAGTGATTCTATAAATGATAACGTGATTAACTGCTGTTTTCTCTACTGCAAGATAAACTAAAAATTAAGGATTTAATAATACTCTTCAAAGGAAGAACAGCGGCAACAGATAAGTCGAAGTGGCTGCGTCGCCCAGCTACGCACCAGGTTTACGGTTCATATTGTGAAAAATGAGTTAATTTGCATGAATGGATCACAGAAGCAAAGATGAAACTCATCTAATAATTCAAAGCGTTAAATTCAAATGAGGTTATAGTAAACTATATCTAATCACCTGAGATTAAATTGTCACTCAGTGTGCTAACGGCGTTTTGGGAAGAATTGAATTAGAAAAAATTAAGAAATCAGTAGCAGGTGGATGCTTCAGACGGAAATAAAGTAAGAAAAGTCAAGGATTGGTTCGTTGAAGTAAGATTAAAGTTAAAACAATTTGGCGTAAACTTTAAATATTATAGCTTGAGTTGGAGCCGCATCAACTTGACGTAAAATAATTAAAGTTAAATTGTAATAAATTAGATAATTGACGTCTGTATCGCACATGCTAATTTAAGCGCAGATTTGATCGAACTTAACAAAACGAATAAATATCGGGCACTCAAAACAATGAATAGATAAACCGCAGAATAAGGAAGATATTTAGACTTAGGGCTGAATGCTGATGAAGTTGCGACGGCAGACGACAGGCTGGTCGGTGACTACACAAATAGATGCTGTACGGCAGTGTTCACAGTGCGAACTTTTCGTATTCAGGGAAAACCGGCTCTGACTCAAAATACCCTAGCATTAAACTTACCCTAGATTGAACTAAAACAATAATCTTATTCAAGCCAAACAATGTGTAAGGAATGAACAAAATTAAGCAACGGGGAAAGATTTTCCACTGTCGTGCCTTCGTTGAATTTGAGGCGCCCATGAGATTGAGGATTTTTGATAGACCACAAGATGGCTGAAATCCTATATAGTCTTCTACAGGTAAGGTATATAAACGATATTAACATTAATTTTAAGTGCATCCTGTGGCTCCATCCCTAACAATCCTTCTCGAGAATAGATCGACATTGATGTATAAACCAGTCAGCCAGCCTACAATTTTAGGTGGAAATTCATTCACATTTCAACCCGCATATCGAGTTTAATTCGAATAACTGTGCTTCTTTTCTGGATGTACGTCTAACCTATCTATTTAATACATGACCTTGAATATTGCCTTAATATATAACCTTGAAATACCCTAAATACGAGTATTGCCGTTTTGGCTCAGTTCCGCACGAATTAGAAATATCAAGTATAATTATTGACCGAGCATATATTCAGCCCCGTTTATTATTGTTTTTAGCCTTATTTTATTTAATTAAGCAGCTTTTTTGGTCAGATTTTGGTTTAAGTTTACATTTTCGAGTTCTTCCTTGGTTTAGGCTGAACCTCTTTTAGAAACTTGTCCCGAGGACTTACAATGATTAGATTTTGAATTTTATAGATGCTTCTGGATTCTGAATTTGAAATACGAACTCCAAACGTCATTATAAATTTTTTACAATATGCATGGGCGATAATTTCTTCGCGTAAACGTTGTTTGACTCGGTTCCCGCATTTATACAAGATATTGTGTAACTTTAGCATTTTTTTTTTCAAATGCAAATTTTCACGATAGATCCAGAGAAATGGAAATCTTAGCATATTGTCGTGTCATTCAACGAATTCACACTTATTCAGAACCAATCTTAATTTAGAATTTTTTAAAACTCCCATAAAATATTGCTAATCGGTTATTTTGGAAGATTGCATAACTATTCATGTGAATATAAATATTATACTGCAAAAGAAAAAATTTCTCAGCGAAAAGTTGCGTATTAATGGATGTAGCGGTAATGCACAACGCGTAACATTGTAATTTAAGGGGTTGACTTGAGCCCCAGCTGTGGATCAGGGGTCAAACGGAGACGCCCTCACCGCTTAAGGGAGTCGATCTGACTTTCCCACCTCCAGCGCTGCACGCGCGGCCATTACTGCAGGGCTTGTAACACTACAGTGGGCCTAGCGAGAGTGAAGAGTTCTTAAAATACTTGTATAATATTTACAAAAAATAAATAAAATATTTATAAAATATTTATAAATATGTATACAAAATACATATTTATAAGTGCGTATTTAAATGTAGATTATATTTGAATTTAAAATTTATAACATTTGAATGAAAAATAAGATAAATCAATACAGGCGAAATTGCCGTAAAATAGTGATACGTTTGTTAACGAACATTAATCGCAAGTATTCTTGCTACAAATAATAGTATAATTATGAGTTTAACGAGAGCAGAGAATATCGTTTTTTCTCTTATTGTATATTTATGTTCAAATGTTAAACGTGTAAATTAACCTTAAAACGTGTAAATTATGCAAGTAAAATTGCCATAATAACCAATTGTTGCTGAAGTAGAGCATTTTTGAAGTAGAGCATTTTTATGTACAGTACATGACATGAAGTAGAGCATTTTTATTGATCAATCATGTACTAAACACGCTTATTTTACAGAGCACGCTTGGTTAATAAAGTATTCTTTTTTAAGCACGCTTCTTTTAAAAGACACGCTATATTTATACAGCACACTTGTTCAATAATGCGCACTTGTTTTAGAGGGCACGCTTCTTGTATAAATGCACGCCTTTTTCAATAATGCGCATTTGTTTTCTATGGCATGCTATAGTTTATAAAGAGCAAATGTTTCATACGGCACGTTTGTTTTAAAATACAGGCATGCTTATACAGCAAAGTCGACCCTACAAAACACAGCACCAACGTACTGCTCGACAAGCGAGGCATATGCCTTGTCTTTCAATCAAGACTGTGAAAAATCAATATTTTTACCAGATTTCGGATTGAAGACAGAAAATTTCAGGTATAGGTGTGTTCATTTTAATTTTCTGAAAATTTCAACATAAATCATGTCAATAGCGTCAGAATGATTCAACCCTATTGACAAGTTGTGGCTTCTTCTCGAATTATGAAATACGCAACATCGATTACTTCATTTTTAAGAAATGCTGTAAAAATGTATCACTCATGAACTTGAAAATGCCGAGGCGAAAAAGCAATCAGTAAAATTATTAAAATATCAGACATGAAAATACGAGAAACTGTAACACCGGCCAAGTAAATGAAAGTGTCCACATCTACGTAAACGGAAATTAAACGAGTCTGCGAAATCATTGCATATAGAGAACGATATAGTCTACGAATATAGCGCTCCATATTTTGCGTCAATAAATCTCCGTGTGAAAACGCCTGATCACCGGCAAAATCAAACAAAATCACCCGCCTAGCTTTCAATATCATGCAGCTACGGCTCAAGTCAAATACATGAGGAGATTTCTCCTGTTATGAAAATAATGAAATTCTGTCCATAAGCGATATTCATGAGCAAGACGACGCAATTACAAAATTTTCAAACCTAGCGTGAATAATATATTTTCAAACAATAATTATGGGATATTAATTATTACTCTTATTTTTTATAAAATAAATTAGTATTATACCAACTGAACACTCGCCCATGTTGTCACTGTTGATATTACTGCTGAACCCCGGACCTCATCAGTTATATATGGTTAACCATATACCCTACCAAACATTAATGGGGAACCTTGTACCATAAGATGCAAATATTCATTGGGAACCTTATCAATAGTCATGAAAAATCCTGGAAGTACCGGACAATAATGAGGAACTTAGTATCCTACCAAATATTCAATGGAAGCCTGCTTGCTAGAAGATGAGAAATCCCGCAATCTATAAGAATATTCCCTGACTAACCTGAATTTGTGCAGTACTCTTCAACTTGTGCCATGCAGCGACTTGGAGATGAAGAAACTCTCACTGGTGATTGATCTCCTCACTTGATCAAGGTGAGTGCGGTCGCCCATCACGAGGCTTGAAGCATTTATTTCCGCTGCTCTGTGACGATCTGGGCATATGCTCTTAAATTGCACTTGTTAGCGTCATTGAGCATGAGTTGTTAAATGCCAGATGACGCCACGCTTCACAAATTTATACGAAACTAAATATTAAATATGGAATATCGACTCGAAAATTCTTCGTGAACTCTCAAACTGATGCAATAATTACACTTTTGAAATCCGTAGTTAGCCTTGTTATCATGAACGTGACCAACGAATTGTTAAATTAAAAACATAATATATAATACTGTTAATACATTCCACAGCTCTCACCAAAGTAAATTTCGTAGGGCACGCGCGAGAAAAAATCATTCTCGATCGTTTTGTCTCTGTCGAAGCCCATGCAGGAATGTAGAAAAGTATCATCTGAAGGATTGGCACAATTGATTAAAAATCTACATGAATATTTCCATGCGTATCCTGTTCGAAACTCCCATAATAAATATTAAGACTGAGTTAAGCTGGATTGATATTCAGGACGTGAGTATAGATAAAGAAGGAATTTAAAAATAATCGATTGAGAACTGAAATAATTTTACGGACAAGTTAATGGCCATGGCTCATATATAGAAGAATATCTTGAATAAAAGTTCAAATTCCGAGAGAGACATTTTCTACGTTATCGCGTACTTTTACGCTTGTTGCGTTCATTGTTAGTTTGTTAGGCCAAATAGAGCTCAGCTCCATACATGCATACTATGCAGAGCCAGTCGATAACACATAAGAAGAGCTCATACATAGAACGGTACTAAATATAAACGAATTTATGTAATTTTCAAGGCGTAGGAATGATTAGCTTGCGACATAAAACTATATTTTGCTGTAGATTTTATGAGATAAGAAGATGCTTATTAACGGCACAGGGATGATTATCATGTAAATAAGTTAATGGTGCGCTCACTCGCAGAATACCCCCGTAAACGTTCGAAAATTAATACATCTTCCAACCCTGTTGATTTAAACCATTTGGGTTAAAATATTACTGCTAATTACGTTTATTAGTTATTTTGCGCTAATTACGGTTACTTTCCATTAAATAAAATTACGTAACCTCAACTACAGTAACATTATGGAGAAAAAAAATTTTTGTAATTACAGTTATGCTGCGTCAATAACAATTACGTCGCGTGCATTAAAGCTACGTTACGTAGATTAAAAATAAATTCGTGAATTACAATTACGATACGTTAACTACAATTGAATTACGTTACGTTAATTACAATTAAGTAATGTTAAGTACAGTTAAGTAATTATTTAATTGGGCTTGTAATAAATAAGCACGGACGGACAGCACACAATGGCACATTTGGCGACGCTCGACCTACACTGCAGCACCAGATCATTTTCAGTGCAAAAGAAGCATAAGAGTGATATGCTGCTTGATTGCTGATTTTCCATTATCTCCTATGTACGAGTCGGCATTTTAAAGATGCACCGATTACTAATCTACGAAAGATCTGTTTTTTTTTTCTTGGCCATGTTAGACGAACAATCTTTGAGTTAAAATCATATATCATGGCTTCGAAAATTACAGTTCGTAATAATAATAGTGTTACTGTCTGTAATAGTCATGAATGTGGATAGCTGAAAATATCTGAGAAAATGTAACGAATACAGTAGTGTACTTAAGCGTCGTTTTTATTAACAGCATCATAGAATAATATGCTTGCCCTCTGAGGCAAGATAAAGTAGTTTATCTCTAAGCATCTCTAAGAGGACTTCTGATAATTACAGTAAATTCATGCATTATCCATATTATTTTGGCCTCAAGATGACGATCTCGCTGTAATCTGATATGATCGCAATAATAATCGTTCTACTGATGATTGGACGCAGACGTATTCGAATGATAATCTATTCAAAATATATGACAGAAAACAGCAAAAAATTGCATATCACTCAATACTTTTATTTAGAACAAAACAAATGGATAAGCTTCGTATATGAGTGAGAATGTCAGAAAATGAGAGATAAAGTATCTAGACGAGCAATGGAAGTTCAATAGCTCGTAATACCTATCGTTAGTACAGTATAATTCAATTCAAAACCTTATAGTATAATACCAGATAAATATATATGTTAAAACTAATTATTGCGCCTGGCGAAATTTTATGAAAATCAATTCACACTGAAATTGAATCTTACGAAAAATAAGGTAAGCATTTTTTCAGTGTCGATTAATGGGCGATTGAACTGCATGCGGAGCTAAAGTGTACTTCTTTAAAATTACATGTTATTACCGCTGCATTAGATTAAGTCATAATGTTCACGTAAATTAATTTGTATTTAAAATGTTATAAAAGATTTACGTCCGAATTACTAGACCAACTTTTAGTGAAATTGTGATTAAATGTTAGCATATTGGCTATTCACCTCTGACCATGAACTGTTCGATCCATACCGGCTTTGAATCGACAAAGATTCCGTGATGCTGCAAAATATGAACTACTAATAATGTTATTGCCTCTGTTAACTCGGCCAAAGTTTGCAGAATTCTTGCTCATAATCTCGCCTTCGCCCCGAAGTCCGTAAAATGAAGCACAAAAAGCTTTCGAAGCAGCACAAGTTCAGTTATTAGTAATTAGGAAGGGAGCTAGCATGTTGACAGAGCCAAATTCAACTAATTTTTTCATCATAACAATCTCATGTATACTCGTAGTTGTCGAAATTGATGTGTGTGTTTGAAGCCTGGTGCCCCAAATGCATGTATGTACGCACGAGTATCCACGGTACTTCTCGATTCACGAAATTACTTGCGTATGAAATGTAAATCTTAGTGGAGGAATAGTAAGGTAATGCAGAGCTTGGAGGAAAATATTAGATTAAAAATTTGAATTTAATTTCGGAATTTGTTTCCGAATTTATATTTGAAAACGAGAAATTTTTCCTCTCGTGAAACTAAAGTCAAATGATTACTATTTGTTCTCCATATCATGTATATTTGAACTGTTATTTCTTTAATTAGATCACGTTAGCTTTGTATCATTGTAGCGGGAAACTACTACATCTAACACTTAGAGGTCTCTGCCAGCGGGCCCTGCGGTTCGTGGAAGGTTGGAACGACTAAGGACGACGTCAGGAGAATATTTACTCAAGAGATTTGCAGAAATTACTTGAAAACGCAAAATGCAATAACACTTGAAAGGTACATTTGACGAAAATCGTTACGGACACAACAATGGGTATGAAGAAGTGGCTATCTACTAGAGACAGACTACATCCGATGATCCGACGACAGTTAGTCTAGCACATTTTTCTCGGCAGTCACCTGTCGAGTAGTGCGGCGGCTTCAAATCTAGTACACAACGCGGGACTAATATAGGCCCGCTACATCATGAACATGTTATAACATGATCTATGGGCTATAATATGAGCACGATTATATCATGATCATGTCATGTTACTTATATCCTTTGCGAGATTCGGATACACGCAAGATTGCGAGATCGGATAACAAGATTTTAAGTTTACTTGGATTATCGAGCTCGGGCACCGTCGGGACTAACCAACTAGTATTTGATTAAATTTACGCATAATATTTTGAACATTCGAGAACTTTCACATAAACAAAGAAATAAATAGTTTATACCTAGCTATTCAAATTAATCGTATCACAGTTTCCACTTTTGTTGTTTGGACTGAGGAGTTTTTTTAACTGAAGCTGCTAACACGATCGCCATGGAATGATCCTTATTTCCAATAATTTATGTAATATCTTGTCTTTAGGAGCTTCAGTACAGTCACCGCGTGTAATATTGTTTCCGTTGCGTCCGATAAACACTAAATATCGCATGTAAATCGTAGTATAAGTATCATTATCATCATTTTTATTTTATATAACGCGATTTTATTTTATTTCTTTTTATTTATTAGTGCTCTGAGTAAGTTTACTGTTTAAAATCTACGCTGGAAAGCAGTATTTAATCAGGAGGGTGTGGTGGGGTTGCGATTACAAACCGAGTTCAGATTATATTTATTTAGGTAGTGAGTATTTTTTGCAGTAAAATACTTCGCACAAAATCATTCGAGATACAGGTTACCAGTTGACGAAACACTGCGTTGAAAAAACTGTCATGAAGCAATCCATAATAAAGTTATTGATATTCACCAGCGGAAAGTAAGTGTCATGGAGACTTAATTGTGTTCAGGTGTTGTATAATAAGAAGTTAGTTATAAAAGGCAACTCTGAAACTGCATTCGTCTTCGGCCTATCGTTTGTCAGGTCAGTAATACCCGCACATCCACGAACTGAAGAGGTATTTAAATGTTCACGGAGTACGGGATTGAAGCAATCATTTTTAATATAGCAAAGAGGAAGCACCTCATGGGTACTAAATGTTTGAGGTCTCCCTAATTAGCATCACCATTATTCATTTATTTTTGTATGATTAATAAAACTACTGAAAATTATTCATGCCGCTGTCACGCCCAATGCCCGAATCACGATACGAGCTAAAGATTATTTATTTATTCGCGATTTCGAGCACGATTTCAGAAGTTTTCTGATCAGAAAATTCGTACAGCCTTGTGAGCATTCTCGTCTTTTTGACTATGCCCTACAATTGCACAAAAAAAATATAACTCAGTACTCACTGCAGTGAGTGACAGAGAGCGCATTTTCTCGTCGACGAAAACGTGGTCACGGACGGACGGACGGACAGACAGAGGGACGGACATAACGAGCACAATAGCGCCTTTTTTCCATAAATGAGAAAATGTGCTAAAAACCGTGTTTGTTATCAACTTTCATCTGGCGTCGACTTCTGAGAAAAAAATAAGATAACATGTCAGCTTAAATCCCGTGAATTGGTTAAGTGATAGAAAACACAAGAGCGCATTACTATAGCTACAATGATTGCACACTAATACGTAGTTCTTTATTTCCAAATTTCATATTGATAATTTTTTTTTTGTTGGTTGAGTCGATATCTGTACTATAAGTTCCTCAACGTCACAGAATTTGAACAGAGACTGACGGGTTGGTTGACTTCTTCCAAAACGTTACCGTCACAGAAAATACCTAATTAATTAAATAATTAATTTCCTCATATTTCAATAGCTTCAATTTTGCTTGGTAAATTGGTCATAATCATTCACATAATCTTTTGGGCTAACTTAAAACGGCCTAATATTTTAGTATATGAGACCCTACAGTACAATGACTCCATTTAACAAACCCTGACATTTGACTTAATCTATCTATTTTAACCCTTTGTCAACTGACTGTGGAATATCATACGTTTAAAAATTAATTTTTAAAGACAACACTTCTAAAGAATCCAGTGCTTCCAATGTTACAGATGTACAGTCAATTTCTAATTTTACTTTCGATTTTTAAAAAAAGTAATTTTTAAATTTTTTTAATATATAATTTTTTTTCAAAATTATTTATTCTGTCAATTGATTCATACATTGCCTCCAACTTCACACAAGTATGCAAAATTTCATATGAATTGAACAGGTAAAAGTGTGTCAAATATCAATTATAAGATTTGTGGCTGACAAAATTATTTTTTCAGTTTTTTTAATATTGAAAAAAAAAAATTTTGTAATTCATAAAATTATCTATTTTGTCATTTGATTCATGCATAGGCTCCAACTTTACGCAAGTGTGCAAAATTTCAGATCGATAGGATAAGTAGAAGTGTATTAAATTTCGATTGCAAGATTTGTAGCAGACAGACAGACAAACAGACAACAAGAAGTGAAGTTAAAGAGAAGTGTTGTAAAAACTGGTATTGAACGCGATCGTGTCCATTTGCAGATGTGATTCAATCAACATAAGCTTAATTGACGTATTTTCTGGTGAAAATTGAATTTTTCTAATGTTTTTACGTCGACTTAATCACATCTTTTCAATTGAAAAAATTGACATTTGAGGCAAACCTCTTGTTATTAATCCAGAAAATGATCGCCAGTTTCTGACACAAAATATACCGTTATGTGTTTCGTATAGCTACCGCGAATCGGTTAAATTTTCCACGGCTAGTAGCCATTTATTTTGAAAGCTCTCACAAAAACACAACATCTGTCATCAATTAGTTCCGACTGAACAAGTTCGTAACATTTATAAAAGAAATGAAGTATACTGACGCCTTAACAACGTTTAAACAGTTTGCCGTGTATATTTGTCAATGTCGCGGTGAAAAAAAGTTCAGTATCGATTCATCGGGTAATATAGATTATTTGTTAATAAGATGAGCTTTGAAGAATACAAAAACTGTTTGTTTTGCAATGATGCATCAACGAACTTTGATGGCCTAGGATCCGCACTAGCCATTGTATACATCAACGCACGTTCATGTATCATTTCTAATAATTATATTATCTAAGGGGACGATAGGGCTACTATTGAGTACCGCGCCGGGTCTTCTGTGATGGAAAGATGCAGCCTCAATCATGTTTGGTTGTGGCAGTTGGCTTGGCTTCTACTTAGAAATCCTGGTAAAGCTTAGACGCAGCACGCGTTTAAAGTTTCAGTTCCATAAATTTATTCGGGATCTTGAAGTAGCACCTCGAAAGTAGCACTTTAAGCGGCTGCTCTTGTACCTAGAGCTCACGTCATCGGTTACGGTTCAATCATTGTTGATCCTCTTCTTCGGAGTTTGACAATTGGACGGTTATAAATAGCTGCGGTGGATAGATTAGCAGCATACCATCGTGGTGGAACTTTTATAGCGATAGCTACCCGTGGTACTCTCTCACCTTCTTTAAACTATGACGTCACCTGAGTAAACGATGTTATGAGTTCGTATCCACTTGAAACCGTTGAAACCTGTGCAATAGGTTTTGCATTCCTTAGGCAATTTGTAGGTTCTATTTTGGTCAAAATCGTATTAATAAGTTTTTGTGCTGATAATGGAGCTGGACACCGATAAGTTATCACTGCAGACAAAATGAATTTTCGGCGTTTTCTTTGAATTAAATGCTTAGTTCATATGACAAGTTGAAACGAATCCGTCATTTCCTAATCTAAAGTAGAATTGACTTTGCATATAAATTTAAAAACAACCCACACTTTATCTAACTATGACAATTTGGAATTTTCTAATTTACGCAGAATTTGTCACAAATTTTCATAAAACATCGAACGAGTATAAATGCTTTGACCAAACCTTCATTACTCTATTTTTTCTAACAATAATTAATGCTCTGTGAGTCCAACTGAGGAAAGTCTAATTCTCAGCTTGGATTTTTTGTTGTAGAAGGCCGTAGACTGATTTTCGGATAGATAAAACATAGAATAAATTTTCATCTAAATGCATTACCTAAATATTGATCGAAAAAAGGGCTAAATAGTTTCCACGTTGATTAAAACGATTGGATGTGCTATACTGATTTTTAAAATGTGTTCTGAATTCATGTAAAGAAAAGAGCACTTTTTGCCCTCATGTGATGGTGCCCTTAATTTGATGGTGACTTCGAATCTTAATTCCGCACCAAAGGATGGGCAACTCAGAACGTCGTCCACCGCATTTAGATTGGGTCTCTATAAACAAAATTAGCGGAGCCTTCCTCACATACACGACATACATACGACATTCACCAAATGCAAACGATCAGTCACATGCAGGCTATATCAATCATACAGTTCATTTTTTTCTTAACAAGAAAACGATCACTTTTTCGCCACATGCGACTGATCACTTGTTCGCTACATGCAACCGATCACTTATTTGCCACATGCACACGATTAATTATTCGCCACGGGCAAGCGATCACCTATTCGCCACATGCACACGATTAGTTATTCGCCATACACATACGATCAATTATTCGCCACGTGCACATGATTAGTTATTCGCCATATATATACGATCCACTATTCGCCTCCTGCAAACGATCAATTATTCGCCGCAATCGATCAATTATTCGTCAACTATTCGCTAATCAATCAACTATTCGCCACATACAAACGTACACGTATAACTCTCATTGGATGTGCTATACTAATTTCTAAAATGTGTTCTAAATTCATGTAAAGCAAAGAGCACTTTTTGTCCTCATGTGATGGTGCCCTTAATTTGATGGTGACTTCGAATCTTAATTCCGCACCAAAGGATGGGCAACTCAGACGTCGTTCACCGCATGTAGATTTGGTCTCTATAAACAAGATAAGAGGAGCCTGGGGGTTCTGTTCTGACCGCTGAAGCGGAAGGTGTGCTGTGCTGAGCTCCCATGACGAAAGCCGGCTTCAGCCGGCTGCCACGTCATCGTTCTCAAATTTTAAGTGCCCGTGGATGCTGTACATTGCTGTCTCGCTCCGAGGCGTTGAGCCGGCGAAGGAGCTACTTGCTATGACCCTCTGCCCTGGCGTGGGATTTTCCACCCCGGTGTGGTCTCCACTTTGGCGGCCCCATTCTGCAGTCATTCAGCTGTCAAGAAACATGGACAACTCTTCAGAACACCTAAATTTGTTGCTGCACCTAATTTTTCCTTAATAACACCGTAATTTCCTTAAACCGTCCTGTCATGGGGCCACATTGAACTAGTATTCAGAGGCTCCCTTTAAATTTAATAAAAAAAAAAAAAAAGAGGAGCCTGACATACACGTCATACATACGACATTATCCAAATGCAAACGATCAGTCACATGCAGGCTATATCAATCATACAGGTCATTTTTTCGTCACAAGAAAACCTGTATTACCTGTCACTTATTCGCCCCATGTGATCAATTACTTTTTCGCCACATGCAACCGATCACTTATTCGCCACATGTACGCGATTAATTATTCGCCATATGCATATGATTAATTATTCGCCACGGGCAAGCGATCACTTATTCGCCACATGCACACGATTAATTATTCGCCATACGGATACGATCAATTATTCGCCACGTGCGAGTGATCAATTCTTCGCCACGTGCGAGTGATCACTTATTCGCCACGTGCACATGATTAGTTATTCGCCATTTATATACGATCGTTTCTAATTTTAATTTCGAATATTAAAAAAATTAATTTTCTAAATATTTTAATACATAAAAGAAATTAAAATTTCAAAATTATTTATTATGTGAATTGATTCATGCATTGTCTTCGACTTTACGCAAGTCTGCAAAATTTCAGAAAGCTTGGACAGCTAGAAGTGTGTTAAATATTGATTATAAGATTTGTAGCAGACAAAATAATATTTTTATATTTTTTAATATTAAAAAAAATTATTTTTAAAATGATTCATAAGTCATTTGATTCATGCATTGTCTCCAACTTTACGCAAGTGTGCAAAAGTTTAGATCGATAGGATAAGTAGAAGTGTGTTAAATTTCGATTATGAGACAAACAAGAAGTGAAGTTTAAGAGAAGTATTGTAAAAAGGTTCCAAAACTTTGCTTAGCGGCGGCAAAAATTCGAATAGTATTCGAGAAGATTAATGTATGTGTCGAGAATTAGTCAATTTCAAGATCGAGAAATAAGTCATCAATAATTTGTACATTTAACGTACACATTTCATATTTTAATTTCGTCGTTTACAGTAGTTAGACCTAAATGTACAGTAGTAAGCCAATAACCCCATCATTTGACTAATTTTATCATAACTTACGTGATACTGAACATTCCTAAATTCTATGATAGATTACGTTCGTCGAATGGCTGGCTTTGTGAAGAAAAACTTGAAGTAAATCTGATTCATCGCGGTGCAGGCGGAAACGAATCCTTAGTCAAAAATCATCTAATCAAATTATTCTGGTGTGTGCAGGCTTATTATAAAAGTGATGCTTCAGAAATGTACATCCTAAAAAGTATATTTATTTTTGCTTGAATGCTTGTTACTATTTCGAGCGTCTAACTACGGAATAGCATGTGCCATATTAAAGTAAAAGTTCGCCAACTTAAAAATAATTCAGAGCCCCCTCAACCTTATTAGTTTTCTATAGTAAATACTTTAAGAAAACGTGCTTATATGGAATACTATTCTAATTTGGTAGTTGGAGATCTGCAATAGTGCGAAATTAAAAATTAGTTCATTCGTTCGATGAATTAATATGCATTCATTTATGTTGATATTCGTGAACAAATTTGGTTTGAGTGTAGATCCTTAAGTGAATAACTTAATTCCTAAATTAGATCATGTTGTATAAGTTTGTTTAGTTAAAAACAGTATTGTCTGATTCTCTGATACTGATAGACTGCAGTTGTGAATTGTGATGAAGACAAATCTGACAGACTGGTCGGTCGCATATTCTTATTATATTTTAGGCCCGCTTTAGCAGTTAATAAGCCGCTGAACTTGTACGAGCGTTCCAAGACAAATAGTTATGATGGCATAATTAATTAAATTTTTCTATTAATTCACATCGGCCAATTTATGTTAAGTATTTACAGGGCATTATATTTCAATAGAATATCGGCTTATCCGTATTTTTGCAACAAAAAATTGCACAATAATGTTAAGCAATCGATTAACAACAATTTTGTGCATCCAGTACTTACTGTCAAGCTAGTTTTTCACCACTACTATTTTGCTGCATTTCCGGCTGGAAGTAAGTGGCTGCTATTTTAAAACGAGTTCACATTGTTCCGCTGCCTTTCAACTTTATCTGTCCACTGCACCTAGTACATACGTATATGTGAAAGAGTATTCTCAATATACGATATAATTTGTAAGATCGGTCGTAATTAGCAAGGAAATCCATTATTTTCAACATAGAGTTCCGGCAAACGCGACTTCCTGGTCGGCCCATACAATGAGTATGCAATTATTATGTGTGGCGCAAGGTTCACTGGAACGCTTCAGCTGCTGAGTCATGGGATATTTTCTTCAGCTTCTTTTTTTCTTCTGATCAGCTTCTTTCTTTCCTTCATGGGAAAGAAAGCAACTGATCATCAGTCATCGCTTGGCGAATCCATAACCAACGCTAAATTCTCAAGGAGAAAGCAACTTTTAGGTTATAGCAAGAAAAGTTATTGCAAAAGAGATTGTGCCACTTATGATCTGATAACTTGAGATTATATATATGGAATACATTAATTTAAAACAAATTTAAATCGTTCATGGTATTAGAAATTTTGTTCAGTTTGTTCCGTTTATTGAAAATTATGTTTCGTTCTAATGTAACGGAGACCTTAAAGATTAAGTTAGCTTAAGTATTGATTTCGAGAGACTTACAGAAGCAAGATAGGGCTGAACTTTTGACTGCTTATCTGATACAGAGGTGAATCAAAGGGTGTTCTAGGCTACTGTATTGCTCACTGCAGTGACCAGAGTGCAATTCACTTTCTATCATCTTTTGATTTAATGCATGCCATGGGCCCTTTATCAACTTAATGCATGCCACGTTACTATTTTGGTTCGACCCAACCCTTCAAGACGTCTCTGACGCATTAATTAATACTTGGCAGTATTGCCGGCTTTCGAGCCTTTAACTTTACGCCCTGTGGCGCTTTAACCTTATTAACTTTGCTAAGTTGGGTCGACCATACATTTATTAACTAACCATTGCACTCAATTGCACTGTCGAACACCTTTGTACCTCTAATCGGCTTTCAAGCCACTTCTAAATTTACCCCAGCGGTGATAAATTAGAAGGTTAATCTCGAAATATTTACTCTTAACTTTGCATAAATTGATCCATATATCTTGATCCTCATAATGAATAATTGCATACGATACAATAGCGCTTGATGATCAATCTAATCTTGATTGTAACCGTTAATTTACAGTATAACCTCCGGTATATTCTCTCGTCGCATCTCCTTTGCCGTGTGCTTCATGCCTCCTGTGCAGTCAGCGCGACATTATTTCTGTTGTGCACGTTGCACTTGAGGTTAGACTGGGTGATGCGTTCACTGTCAAGTTTTGTACCGCTATATTGGAATTGCTGAGCATAAGTGGTAAAATACTTTCTCAATCTCCGGCATTCATTTAGAGAAATCTATTTTTCCAATTTCAGTTGCCTCAAGTTCTCAACTGCATCCACTGCAGTTCCGGTTTTCACCTTCGCTGGATCCGAAGTTTATCAGTTGGAGTTTCAATAAAATTGTTAGCCGTTATTGCTTGTATGAATTCCTCACAATGGAAGTGAAGCAAAATTTTTTCACAATACAAAAACGTTAAAGCCTGCCAGTGAAAAACGTAAGTTTGGATGAGCATTTTTTAAAGAAAGCGTCATATTCTAAGCAGAAAAAAATTAACAGATAGGCTCAAACTATTTGAACTACGTAAAAAAATCAGACAAGATGAAAAAAATTCATTCTGATTTATAATCTTGATTGTTATCGTCACTGATATATGAAATGACGTTTTTGATCATTTAAAAAAGAAGTACGCCGTTTAACTAACAACTGCTCGACAAATAGCTTAATAATAAAAATATGAATATGCTGAGATTTATTCGGACGGGATTCGCACCCAAAGCCCGAGTATCATATATTAAATTCAGCCGACGACCACGAGTTGATTGGCATGTATCTATGGTTTTGCGTTCACAAAATTGACCCCTCAATTTCGACGGTCTTCCACACGACGAGACGGAAGTATCGGAAACTTTAAAGACCGCCACATGCATGAATCATTCTAGTTTGATGCCCGGCAGGGCACGTGTATCTAAACTTGGCAGTACAGTGCAGGAACTGCCAGTCATTGGCTCGTCATAAGGAGGAGACTGTGTGTCGGAGAGAGAGTGATAAGATCTAACGCCATTCGTTAGCTCTCATGTCTCTTGATTGAAAAATAAAACGCGGAGCCGTTGCAGGCAGAGATCGATGTTGGTGAAAGGAGACTGTCGCCCGGTGCAGAGCATGCAGCTGTTCAAGGCTCACCGTCGCGTGGCTGCATGCATGCAAGACGTATACCACTTTATAAATTTTATAATATAATACATAATACTATAATACAATATAAGTGATCAATATTTTCATTACTGTTGATCAAATATTTACGTGTAATATTCTAAAAAAAACGTGTATACGTAGTTTCGAGGACGACAGCGATTTAATTTTGTTCACGCTATTTCAGTAGCGCCTAAAAATTGAATGAATGTTGAATAGCATCAAGTTAGAGGAAAATTTATTCAAAGACAAGAGGGTCCTTCTAATCTAACCGATGACCTAATCGTCGAGTGCTAAGAATAAATTTTACAGAAATTTTGAAAACTTTAACTTGCTAAAGAATACATTAGCATAAACGCTTTCGAACGGCTCCAAATTTGGGGGAATGTTTCCTGAGATGACCGTAGAAATTCTGGTTGTGGTTCTTAACTGGCCAAGACACGACCAATGGCTTGCCTACCATTGATCGGTGGCGATCTGATATAAGGATTGAATAATAAAGTTTTCCTTCTAAGCAGTTCCTGCAATATGATCAATCAAAAAATGTTCTTATAATGAGAAGAATAAAATTGAGTTCAATGTGAGCAGCCCTTCCGCTTATTTTTTGCCAGCAGTTTACTTTTTCAGTAAAAAGTCCGAAATTTCCGAAATTTAGACAAACTTGAATTCGCAAGAAAAAGTTCTCATACATTTGAAAAATGAAATTTCATAAGCTAGTAAATTTGAGGGGAAATTGTTATATAATACAAGTAGGAAATTTACCAAATTTTCCGCATCCGGTCCAGTATAGTTTTAATGAGATTTCGTCGGCAAAATCGAGTGACGACTTTGAAACTCAAAATTTTAGCAAAGCTCTAAGAAAAAATCTCTACGCCATCACGCATAAACCACAGCGTCCATTAAATGAACGTATTTAAAGATTTTTTCGTATGTTGTCATAATGGCTTCTTGAAATACACGCATTAGCATGTATATACAATATTTGAACCCTAGTGCGGCCTTAATAGAGGTAAAGTCGGGAGTTTATTACCAGGCAGACATTATAATTTCCAATAATTGTCTTTTCCACAAGCGCGTGTATAAAATAGTTTAAAATTAAATTACTTTTTTGAAGAAGAAATAACAAATTAAATACAAAAACAATCAAATAAATTCATTTGTGAGCGCTTTTGATTTTTCGCCCATAGCTGACTCATCATTTTTGATAACAATTCAATACCAACTAGAAATTTTCACTATTATCACAAATGTTCAGATCCAGCCTGCCATATCTATGTGTGAGATTGAAAATGTCACCCAAAACTTAAATAAATATGATGTGAAAAACGCTTTTATTAGTAACACGATAAAGCGATGCAATCACTCGTGGGTAGAATGAGGGTGAGAAGTACCTGCAATCATTTTTCAACAACAGTTTAATCCTAGCGTTTACTCAGGTTGAATGAAATTGTGAAATTTGAACTCACGAATCTTCAAGTTTGGATTCTTTCAAATGGCCTAATCCATAAATTAAATTCTATCAATGTCTGTAACATTGATGACTCTTCAAGCACCAAAAAGCTGGAGCATTGCTGACGCTCCAAACACTAAACATCTGGAGCATTGCTGACACTCCAAACACTAAAAATCTGGAGCATTGCTGACGCTCCAAACACTAAATATCTGGAGCATTGCTGTCGCCCCAAACACTAAATATTTGGAGCATTGCTGGCGCTCCAAACACTAAACATCTGGAGCATTGCTGACGCTCCAAACACTAAACATCTGGAGCATTGCTGGCGCTCCAAACACTAAACATCTGATGGAGCATTGCTGGCGCTCCAAACACTATACATCTGGAGCATTGTTGGCGCTCCAAACACTAAACATCTGGAGCATTGCTGACGCTCCAAACAGCAGATGCAGCATTGTTGATTCTTAAACCACTAAACACGTGCAGTACTGCTGACGCATCAATTGCAAATCTGATTCAGCATTATTGACTCCTCAAACACTGCACAGCTACTTAGAATTACTAATGCTTCAAACACCAAACATGTAGCTTCACTGACACTTCAAACACTGAACAGCTCGTGTATACGGGGCCAACAAATTCTGCACCTCGCGTCATGAAAAGAATACGAATGAAATCACAGGTAATATTCTAGCTTTAATCTGACCTTGACGCGTTTAGGACAGCTCTAGAATTTCAATACTCTAATTCCCAGAACAAAGGGATTTTTCAATTGTAAATATGTGATATATAAGACAGATTGAACCACTTTATGTGGTGTATCATCAGCTTCATGCGGCTGATTTTAAGTGAATAAAGTTAAAATGATTAGATGTGAATAGAATAATTTTGTAGGAAGGTAAAATTATAGAAATAAATAGTGTAAATTGATCGCTGATTTTACCCAATCGCAAGAACAACAGAAACTATGACGAATGTCCCGAAGATCGAACTGGTCATCTCAATTGATTGTGTAGTTAGCAAACGAAATAAATATGAAACAACATAACTTTAAAATTCCGATGATGGGTGACTAGCAGCCAGATTGAACAATGAAATTCTCGAATACGGTGTGAGTTATTATGCATGCAAGTTTCGACAATATTCTACTTGATTTTTTTTTGTATATCAGCTCACGTTGATGGCAATTCCTAAACCATTTTTGAGCGGAGAAACAAGATCATCGAGAACCTAATTGTTTGTTTCTGTGATGCACTAGCGTCGCGGCAGCTCTACAGACATTCATTAGAAAATCATTATCCGTAAGGTAAAGTATTTAACACGACATACAGTATATGGCATTCTTACGGTTAGTTTCTGTGCAGTTTTGTGAAATTAAATATTTCTAAAATTTAATGCTAGCTTCATATTTTTGGCATATATTAGCGGCTGAAAAAATCCACAGCGACGAGTTGAGAGACACATGCAGTCCCTCGAACGCGGAATGCACTGGACAGATAGGAGAGTGCATGCTATATATACACAATAAAATAAACTCTCCTTATTCGGTTTTACTGACAACTGCCATGAGAACTCACACGTAGGCCAAACAAAATTTATGAAACAATTTAAAATCGTTTTCTCCGTAGAACCCAGGTTCAGTAGGTTAGAATTCTCGAGTTATTTCTTGTTAAGGTTGTGGATTCGTGTTAAATTCGTGCGAATTAAAAAGTCATTCTTTCATTATGATATCAAGTTGAGAGTTATAGAATCATGTGACATTTCTTCCTCTGGCCGTTTATAGCTATCGCTGTCGAAATTTTAAGCATGAGTCGATTATTAGCAATTCATTTACACCTGATTTAAAGTCACTGGACATTATAATGTCATCCGCCAGAAAATTAGCAAAGACAGACACTCACTCACTGTGTGCTATTATATATTCACAACAAAACTGCTCGTTAAATTTCTATAGTTTACGGTGACATTCCGTAGGAAAATGTCTACATTGATCGACTGCACACCGATTGAGTGGTAAGCAATTAATATCTACAAGCAAACGAGAGTGTTGGTGGAGGTGTCAAGTGTACTCGTCGATCAAGTATCTTCGCCTAGCAACCGCTGCCAGACGCTCCCAGCCACCAGCAGCAACAAATGGCGTGCGTTCCTCAACGATTGTTAGGCTGAGCCATAGTTCAACCATGGGCTGAGCATTTCAACGTGGCGTTGTTCATTACTAACTGTGTAGGTAGATCATAAAGAGAACAATATTCGGGCGAATCATAATTAAAAAGAAGCATTTTACTCGATTTATCTCACTATTGTGGTCTTTAATTTTTTCGGTAGAACAGTGCCGTGTAATGTTGATCGAAGTTTCATTGTAGTGCTCGGTGCGCCACAAGCGCACGGTCGGCTGGCTGGCCTTGAACCCAAGGCGGTGCGGGCTTTGAGACTTGCGAGTCGTCCAACAGATGGCGCCTCAAAACAAAGGCACAAATTTATGTTATGGAATAAGGATAAGCTAATTCAGCTGTTGCACGTGCAACGTTAAATAATAAAAACTACATTTTAGTTCTCTGGAATATGAGTAGCAACGAAGGTGTTTTGTTTCTTGGGGTCTTCTATCTTCCCACGACTATTGTTGCTGGTCGTGAGAAGGCAGAGACAGAAGAGAAGAGTGCGATGAACCACCACCGCCGCCACCACGCACATCATGTATGCCGCTAACCTCCAATCGTCCTTACCTTAATTTAGAGCAAACTTGGTATGCGATATGTCATGGCAGTAAATTAATTCCATTATTTTGACACATTTCATCTTATGATAAAAATTACAACATAATGGGACTACTTGCAGCACTCAACACTGTGACACAAAGGATTGACACTGAGACACAAAGGATTGGCCCATTCAACCCTATCAACGTCGAACAAGTAACAATAGTTGGAGTTTGGGATCGCTAATACAGTTAATTATGTACTCTCAATGTTCTTAAATGAGTTCAGGCACAAGCATCTGCCGAAATTAATCCCAGTGTTTGCTTAGCAAGAAGGTTGATAGATAACAAAAAAAAAAGCGGAGTAAGCATTTGCTCCATTTAAGGTGCGCACTGGGAGAATAATCGATTCTTTGTGCTCATATCACAACGAGTTGCTTCATTCAAAGTTATTGGACAATTATTCATACGCTATTTATGAAGGCAAACATGAAACTAATTAGTAGTCAGAAGAAGAATGTCGTCTACACATTTTATTATTATTTAGTTATTATTTTTTGAGTCGTTGATTAATGGCATTAGGCATTAGTTGAAACTATGTGATCACTGCGCCCTGTCGTCATTGTTACGGACCTCAATCAGCGTCAGAGAGCTATATAATCTTACATCTATTTATTTTGTTAGTCAGTATTGCAAATCTCGTCAAAGGTGTTGAATTTTTCCCGAAATTTCGATGAAGACTTGAAGAGCAACAAGCTGTAGCAAGGAGAGCGCGGTGCGAGAGCCAGACAGCGTGTTTCCGCTGCTCTGTAACAAACCCGCCTGAGATCATGCTGCTCAATGCCAGCTCATTTCCACAACCTGCTCCATCTCTCCGTGCTTGCTCTGAGATGACTTTATCCACCCTCTCCGCCCCACATCCTTCTGTTTAATCCTTGAGCCTCCCTTAACGCTTGGTTACACCTTCCGCTCTTCTTTTTAGTGTTAGGACCTAGCGATTTCATGCACTTTATTTCATGCATTTGTACGAATGCACATAGAATCATTTTCGTTTCACGTAATAATTTAAATCTGACAATGTCCAAAGCTCATTCTGAAAGCCCGAAGAAGGGCTGGGCAAAAAAAAAAAGACACACTATTGTTTTCAAAATTCACTGAAAGCAATTTTTAATATAAGTCAATTTGCTCAATTCAATACTTCATTTCGCAAATGACTGGATGAAGCAATGCGAAAGAAAGTACAAAAGCTACACTTTAAGCAACACGGTGTTAAAATTAAAAATATATAACTTTAAGCGAGGTTACTGTATTAGGGAGAAAATGGACACGTCCTATAAACTTTCAAAAAATTGCTAGTAATTTCGAAATTACGATCAATTCACTACGGCTTCTGAGTTATGAGGCATTATGCATGGATTATACTCTTGATTGTTATGGATTAGCCTTTCCATCCTCTCGGAGAAAAGGCATCACAAATGCAAGTTTGGATGATGTACTCCATTGTATGGACTAATTTAGTCCGTTTTATAATGCAGCTTTTATGAATTGTCTATTCATGTGTTCATCGATAAGAAAATATATTTTGATTCTAGCTTCAGATTTTGTAATGTTTCTTTGCATACAATGCGCCTGCAGGACAATCATGACTGTATAAGATTTTGTCGAAAAATGCAAAGCAATAAGCAGAAATGCGTACTAAACAATGTTTATACGTGCATTCACTTTCTACACTATAAATAGTCACGCAGAGAACAATGTGCTTCATAACAAATACACATGGCCTATATAAAAGCCCAGTTGAACTCGTTGTCATAATTTGTGAACAAGTCAAGTGGAAATTTGAACAATAATTCTCGACTTTTACGGTACACGAGCGTTTGCTCTAAATGGCCAGCAGTGCCAATTGGGAGATTTAATATTAAATAACGGTAATTTGTATAACATATGGCAATATGGCAAGGAACGGTAATTTGTATAACATATGGCAAGCTATAGATGAACAGCCATATCTAATTTAAGGGACGAAAATGACTTCATTGGACAGGGCAATAATTTTGACGTTCATTACTTTATTGGTTTATTACGGCGTAACAAAAACGAAGGTAATGCTTTGCGGTCACTGAAACATGAAAGGAAGCTCCAATGAAGGGACACCGGACAAGTGGACGAAGGTTGAATATTCGATGGTTGACTCACCAAAAGCAATTAAAATAAAGAACCTGTTTCAGTGTTGATATTCACTTGGTCTGCTGCTTTACTTTAGTTCCTTAATACTAATGTGAGGGATAAAAAGTGGTCCAGATCAGAGATATGAGGACCCAGAGTAGGCAGACAGTTCGAGGGTAGTGCAAAGCAGCGATAGTTCGAGGGTAGCATGATTGCAAAAATATCCAATTTATCGGAGAGCACGAACCATTTGAGCTTTCGTGTGTCATTTAACTTCTCCAGTAAAACCTGAAAACTGAAACGAGCTCGTAAAAAGAAACGAGCTTCCACCCAAAAGCTTATCAGATATTCCACCCACGAACTGATTTGAAACACGATTTTTAAAGATCAGTCGCTTCTTTGAGGCGCGAGACTACACTTGCCTCGCCTTGGGACAAGGAGCACAACGATAACATGACACGACCATGTCGAATATCAGGGTAAGATGGCCATCGGTATACTAGGACACGCACACTAAAGAGCGATAAGACAGCAACGCCTCGGTTTTGTTTGAGCCTCAACAACATATATCATTCTCTGATTTGTTATATTCCGGTGTGAAGAGCTTTAACATTGGCAGGAGGAAGATGTCTCTTTAATCGGTATTACCGGTAGTAGTATAGTACCGGTACAGTATAGTACCGGTATAGTACCGGTATAGTACCGGTACAGTATAGTAAACAAACCTATTTCTTATTGATTTCTCAACGCAGCAATACTGGCATAAATGCACTCTGAGTGAGGTTGCGAAATTGTTATCACAAGAACAAGCTTATTTAGACTATTTTAAACTGAAACGTGATTTTTTTTTCTAAACTACACCAACGTTGCTCATACGGCAATGTGTTCGTTCAAGTTAGTTATGGAATTTGTAAATTAAGAAAGGTATTAGTTAAAAAACTATATGAACTTCCAATTCTTTCCATTGCCTAAGAAAACCATGTATTCCGCTTATTGCAGTGTTCTCTCTCTATCACAATTAAATTCCTCTAATTGAGGTTCAATAATTCTTCCTAAAATTGGGACGAATCTGACGGGTAAACATTGGAAATTAATCCTTATTTTCACATGAATAAAATGTTTACCTTGCACCCTGTATCAGTTACGTGTTAATTCACTTGTCAGCGTCACTGTTCATCGATCTGCCCTGTTGTGTCTCAAATTATATCCACTATTTTTACAGCCTCCAAGATCAATGAAAAAATTTCCCGCCTCTGCTGAGCGCTCGCGTCAGATGGCAAGCGGTTCCCTGCCACCTGGCACAAAAACTCCTCACATGTACAGCTACGGGAGCGGCACATGGCGGCTCCATGACACTCCAATTTTCGTTTCCGTCAGCAGATCGCCACAACTTATTCATGCCACTCATGCAGAGCTCTTAGCACGGATATTTGCTATAAAACTACCTTTGTACCGCAGCCAAGCTGTACATTTTGTGTATAGTAAATTGAAAAGCAGTTATGTCGAATAACTATTCCAGTAAAAAAATTACTGACTAATTTAATCCTCTAGAAAATGATAGTTTTTGTAATTCTACAGATCTGCTCAAACAGAAAAAATCTTGAATTAAATGATATTTTATATGGTTTACTTGAAGTTACACATACATTTCTATCAGAAACACTACACTAATTAAGAAATTTTCGTCAGATATATATCGGATGCATCCTCGATAAGGTGAATGAAACATTTTATTAGGTATGCAGTTAGCAGTATAGGCATATTAACGTAATAAAATAATTGAATTTGTTTCTTAGACCTCAGAGTTCCAATAGTTTATAACAATAAGTTGAAAATACTTTCCCTCGATTTCTCATATATTTCCCGAAGATGATTGTCGGCCCACATAGAACCTCATTCACAAACCATACCCTTATTATGAGGGATACACGTGAGTAATTGTGAGTGCCGTTGTTACGAAGCACAGCAGAGGAAATGCCAAGCGAGGGTAGATCTCTGGCCGTTGTTGTGCTCGTAATGAGGGAGGATGAGGGTACGAGGGCTGCCCTCGTGAGCGCAGAATGCGGGGTGAAGGACTGCACGGTCTGTGGGTATATCGGTCAACTTGATGAATAGCGAGAAGACATTCAACTCGCATGAGTGATTTTGCTCGTCAATTCATTGTCAAATATTCATGTTGACGCAACCATTAAGACTGTAAAAAGTGTGACTGCTTGCTTCATGTTGAAATAAGACTGCATGCCATGTCCTAATAATAGACCATATTTACAAAGCTTTAGCCTCCAGCCTTATGAGATTTAATATCGTAAATTAAATGCCGAGTTTTAATAGAACGCAAAACTATCCCTACTTCTTTATGCCACACAAACCAGATAATTTGCAAACAATCATTTATTTTTAGGCACCATTAATGCAGTGACGTCAACAGATGACACTTGATATGTTAATAACTGGGTAGCCTATATATTTATATATACGTTTGTATGATCTCGCTGCATGTAAATAAGTGTACAAATGGGCTCCTCTACTAGAGAAAATCCTGAAAAAATCAAAGATCACCAAAAGCGTTCGTGCCCTATACTAGCTCAGTCAGATTAAAAAAAATGATTCACAGTATTTTTATGTCGACATCTTAACAGTGCGCACTTTGTCCGCTCCAGGCGTTCTATCATCGCACAATTTCAGAAGCGACTGATGAAATGTCAACGGTTAGTTATCTACAATTATTTTCATCGTAGACGCTAGGCAGCGCCCAGATGACATGTCTCACTCTAAACTCACATGAGCAGGCAAGCTGACTACATTTTCCAATTTTTCAAATCTTAACAAAAAATGGGAATGCAAGATACGGGATATGAAAAATTACCACTAAATCTGTTAATAATTTTATGTGTCAATACAATAATCAGTCGACTACGTAAAAAGTTTCGAATTTAAAATTGAGGAATAGATAATGGATATTAACAGCGCATTTCAATCAGCAACGTCATCATCAATTTTTCACCCCAATTTCAGTTCAGTAAGATTCCGGACTTCAGTGGCACTTCGAGGCATAATTAATTTAGAGAAGATTTGAAGCCATCGACGTCCCAACAGTGAAGTGGTCACCCACATGTGCGTATAGCTGACCTCAACAGTCATTAAAATTCTCATGTTGCGTTGAGGCTAATAAGTGCTATAGGTGTTCCTATACTAAATGCAGAAAGAAAAATGTAAGATTTTATATTATTACCTATTTTGAACGATGCTTCTCGAATTCAAAAATTGAATTACGTACAATTAACCAATGTGAAGAAATCGCGTACAGCCGCGAAAAAAAATTAATTCTCATAAATGTTCATTTATAGAAAAAGAAACTGTGATTTGAACAAAAGTTAACGCGCATTTTAGTTCTTCAAATCAGAACAGATGCAGCGCATTAATGCATAATTTAGTTGAAAAGTCTTTTGCCTAATTTTTTTCATAGAAACCTTGAATCTCTCAAAACATGGACTTGTTATGCAACTACACACTCGCATGTTGTACTCGAAAATTAATCATATTTTAATCTTAACGTAAGAAACTTAAGACTAATTGCAGAGTGTCGACGCTAATTCCATGAGATCACGTCACAGTCAAACAGTGGCGAGTAACAGACAGATGTTTGGAGAACAAACAACCCCTGCGCAGTGCCCGCCTCGCACTTTATTTTCATTGGGGAAAATGTATTAACTCAGTCTTCCCATCAACTCCTCTTAGATGTAAATATAATTTATTTACATGTGCATGTTGGTATGAACGTAGGTTCATGAATGTCTCATATTCTACCCTTTTGATCAAAGATTTTAAATACAATGCAAAAACTTATTCATCCAATTTACAGCCCGGACTTTTTATTTATTCAATTCCACGAACGCTTCTTACCACAGAATCTATCATTTAAAATATCTGGTGACTCTGAGTGAGCAGTATTTTTTTCTACTCGTGGTTATCCTCCGCATCATTAGTCAAACGCCTCACATTCACACAACGATAGTTCTTCGTCACCTCCCATACTCACTGCGTGCACAGCGCACAAACTTCGCGCACTCGTACGTGTAGCCCTAACGTGAGGCAAAGTCATTTTCAAAGTTTGCCTTGCCCGTAATAATATTTAAGAGATGCAACTTCACGCGAAATTTAACACAGCACTCAAGCTGTCATATCGCAAATACAGTCGCTCATCTGATATTCAACAGTCACTTATTTTCAGAACATATGTTTTTTATATGTTACAGTATCTTCAACTGTGTTCATCCAGAACATAAGGTAAAATTACTGAACATTTTTCATTGCCCTAACCGAAAAATTTTAAATTTGTAGCAAGCACATTCAGAGAGCACATTATGTATGTCTAATGTGAGTGCTCGGCTGTACTCACATCGTGCACTGGGCAATGAGTATCCTAGTATTTTTACTACATCGACCATACTTATACGCAAGGTGTGATGTTATACGCCAAATTCTCACTAATAATAGTTGTGTATATAATTTTGCTGCCGAAATCTAAAACTTTGCAGGCTGTGTAAGCGAAATACAATACCGTATACTTATTACTGTTTGTCACTTAAGCGCACTCTTGTGCGTTTACAAATGAAAGTATGCAAATTTTGAATAATATATTTACTCGCACTTAAACTTTCATTAAAGAAAAATAAGTGAGCATTTTGTACGTATATGGAAGAAAAACATGACCCAGTTCACTTTTTACCGAATGTTTAATTAAATAATGAAAAAAAGCGATATATTCGTCCACGAAAAATTATAAACAAATATATAGTAAATACGAATGTGCATACGAGCATAAATAGATAGTATTTATGAATTAGTAGCGTTATTATATATTTCGCTTTATTTTATTACTAATGCTTAAGCCCTTCCTTTTTCTTTATCAATTAAAGACTGTAAATTTAAGGCCAAGGCTAAATCATGTATTGAGGCTAAAATTTTGATTTTCCATATTATAATATAGCATTTAATAGTACTATTTATTGAATAGTACTATTGTATACTATTATAATCCTTATATTAATATTACTTACTAATAATTAATACTTTTACTCCTAATAATATTACTGTACTATTAATATTATTGAAATACAATTTTTGAATATTAGTATTATTGTTGAAAATCAAAATTTTAGCTTCAATACACGCTATAAAAAACATTGTAGAAATTCCTCGAATTTCAACCAAATTAAAAGACACAACACCAGTTTTTACCCTAGAAGAATATGCACACTTAGAATTTACCCGATGATTATATTAGCTCCGTATTAATACAGTGCTCTTAATTCTACAGTACACGATTAAAAAGATATTTAACACAACACTTCAGACGTATTATAATAAAATATTCATTAGAATTAACGACCAATAAATATAAATGTGTGAGTAGACACGAATAATTGAACTCCATTCAAACTCATTCATGAATACGTATAGATAGTAATCAAATATTACATAGTTAAAGAGACATTGAACGCTAAGCTCCAGTCATTTTTTTAACAAATCGCTTTCATGAATGAACTTCTAGCAGCCAAGATTTCTTCATAACCTCGCAATGTAAAGATTATTATTTTTTGTATCGTCAAAGAGATCAATGCGCATATTTTTCTGATATTTCGAAGCATTACATTTTCAGTTTTTGATCTAGCAAGCTATTAACATCGATCTAAGCTGACCCCCTCCTCATGTTGCTGATCTGCTGCGTTTGGCTTCGTCAGTCCTGTAACCTGACGCCGACGCTTAGTAACTTGAACTGAATCCTTTAGCGAACTCCTACATGTCATGTATGATGCGCACGATACAAGCGCTGTTACTGCTATTTTTCCAGTTTTATTTGTATTTTCCACCACTTTTTTATTGTAATGGGCGGCCGAGATAACCATATCATATGGTTTAATAATTATGATAATTTTAATGTAATTATTCACGCATTATAGCAACGACTTCTTGCGTCTATATCACATTACAGTCTTCAATATATGACAAATGAGTTAATTTAGACTCGTTTATAACAAAACCTTATTTTATCTGATACCTCGCGCAGCATTAAATAAAATATGGAATTTTCGTGCTACAGACTACTGAATGTATGCCTAGAGGTGAATATTTTCTCCATTATGCTAAAATTAAGACGATTCAGTTGCTAGTGGGAATGACTCGGGTTGGAGTGAGAAACCTACTTAAAATTACACTAAAATTGCTTTGGAAAATATAGTGACATAAAAAGGTGACGCTGGCATAATTTATAGTTGCTATTGTTGCGAGAATTACTGCTACTCATAGTTACTACTGTTGCGAGAAGATTTTCGGGAATTAATTGCAGAGCGAATTACGATCTCAACAAATATCATATCAATAAGTTGTCTGCTATAGTGAGAGTCTTCATACAAACTGAAAATATTTAAATTTAAATATTTTTCAAATTAATGTAGGGCGCAAAGAGTGCCGCTTATAAAATCCTTCCCCGAATTGTGTTTGTTTTCATTTAGAACATTTTTCAAATAGATGTTTATAAATATGTGAATTAATTTATTCATAAGAACGTTTAATCCCTAAAAGATGCGACAAGAATAGTTTGTGCACTGAAGCCCCATAAAGCACTGCTTGGCTGGCGGGTAAGGACCGAGGATCCCATAACGGGCCGAGGGCGCTCCCAAAAAACATCTTTTCCCTTAGACGGGCAATTTGATCTGCCAGCACATGGCGTTGCTGCCAACATGCAAGAGTTTTTCAGCTCGTTTTTCAGTAAACGTAGCGGAGTTGGTGTATATGCGTGTATAAACTAAGGAAACTGAGAGTTTCCTGCACAGAATTTCGCCGAGTTTAGTAGGTTTTTAACATGCGGATAATTGTATTTCTTATCGACTCTTGATAAGTAAGTGCATACTGCATCGATAAGTTTGAAATAGATCTTCATCTGAAAATTCATTATCTAAATTAGTCTCGAAATTTCATAGGAAAAACGGTTATGTAAAACGAATCGACATTGTCATGTTGACCCTTTTAAAGTCAGTTCTGAGGTACAGTGTTGGCGCGGTTTTACTACACTCGTACATGGAGTGCTCAGAATGCAGTTCATTTAATATACATTTCACTAAATCACAATCAATTGTTATAATTATTGGGAAAGGTAATTTCAAGTAGTGTACTGTATGAAACTTAAACTTCGTGGCAAAAATATACCACTCAATGACAGAATATATTACCTTCTATTAATTAAGGAACATATGGTATTTTCTCCTATTTGGGAACAGGAGGTATTACCTCCAGTTTAGGAACATCAGGTATTATCTCCGATTACGGAGCAGAAGGTATGACATAAAGAAGAATATTTAGGAACAGTTTCACAATCGTCATTGCATGACGACCTACGGCGAGCAACAATTTGCGTCAAATTTACGAACTGAGGAGATACTCTATCCGAATTGTGTCTTCTGTTTCGCAGAATTCAGTCGGTTTTTCATTTGTGGTCGACGAAATCTGCCATAAATTGACAATAAATGCCTCAAATTATAATATTTAAGCGAGTGCACAAAACTATTCTCATTATTTTAAACATTTGTTGTCCGTTAATTTAATGGCAACAATTTGCTTCTAGCTCGAGCCTTCCTATATGTAGCCCAGCCGTATAGACGCCAGCTCTGCAAACGATCTCTGGCGGCGGGCAAAGATCGTGATTTGAAGTGCGGCTTTGTGGGAGTATGAAGGGCAGCTTGTATGCCAGTGAAGGGCCATGTTGGGGAATGGGTGTAGTAAGAAGGGTATGGGTCAAGGGGGAGGGCTTATGTGGAGTGAATGAGGGGTAAAGCAAGAAGAAATGGCCCAGTGCACGAATAGAGGGTTAGTAGAAGCGAGGTAAGTCAATGAAACTGGGGTAAGAGGGATCGGAACAAGCAAAAAAGTAAGGATAGAGATGCAATGGAGTGTATAAAATAACGATGATGGGAGGTCTAAAGTTCGTAGAATTTATTGATACTTGAATATGCCTTGCATAGATATGTGAAAAATGTACTGGATAGATTGCGATAGGTGTATAATATTTTGAAGACATTACGGATGAATCTGAAAGATTTGTTTGAGCGTCGTTGGTTTTCAAACAAATAAAATTAAAAAGGTTCGATTCATGCTCGGTTCAACAATTATGTACACGTAAATTGCTCAGTTATTAAGTGATCAGAAGTTTGTTGCATAAATCAAGTCAAGCACAATTCGCCTGACACCGTAAATGCACGTCGGCCGCTTGAAGTAAGAAGGAAATTAGGAGGAAAGCTTAACTATTAAACTGTTATTAACACAATACCCAAATTTCATTTTTTATAAGAGAGAAACCTGAGAAATGCGATGCCTCAGTTCCTATTCAAAAAAGATAAAATTTCAATAAATATAGAAGCTGGTTTCCTTGTACAAATCATTATCAGGCAAGTGAAGTGAATTACAAAATCCACTAAAGAGACTACTAAAATAAAATAGCTTTCACGAGGCTTCTTTATTAATTTCTTAGACAAAGTTAATATAAGTAAAAAAAATTCTGCCCAACTCTAGAATGTGTAGCCGGCATACCGTCATCGCAACACCAGTCATGATCGCGTGCGGCACACAATAGCAGGTTTGTTGATTCTATTTTACAAATGATAATTTTTTCTCCTTTAAAACGCCACACAAATACAAAAGACTTAGAGAGCCTATTTGTGCACGCTCACAGCTTCTCGCATGTTTATAATCCTTGAGTTATTCTAGCCAGGCTATACCTTCTCTTTCAACTCATTTTTATCTAACTTCTTTTATGTAATTTTGTCAGTTTGACCTCTCAGGCTATTCAGCGGTTGAAATCTAACTTAGTTAAGAGGATATGTATATCATTGTATCATTCTTTGTTGATGAGATAGAATTACAATCAATTTTTAAGAAAGAACAGGTGAAAGCCTTCATTTTTCATTGATGAAATAAATTTTGGGGATATAGTGTCATGATAAAACGATCTACATCTATTACGGTAACGAAATCAGGTTAAATGACTGTGAAGCTTAAGTTCATAAGAAGGGAACGAGAAAAAAATGTACGAAATACGATATTTTCTCGGGGAACAAGAAAAAATATACGAAAAAAGTACGAATCCCATCTTTTACTGTAGCCTGGCATTGTCACGAACAACAAAACGAAGCAGTCAAGCAGACGGTGGCTCATGAGGGTAGCCCTCGTGTCATTGTCCTGGCAATTGTGGATTGTGCGAGGGACGAGACGTGGGACATCAGAATGAATAAGTTAATCTGCTGCGGCTAAAATAGTTCAAGGTGAGTGCTGTGCTAACTAGAATGAGAGGCCTGTACTCTTGGCTGTATCTTCATAAAATGTTGAGCATGGTTATATTATACTTATAGGATAAATTACCCAAACTAGAAACATTTATGTATACAGACAGTTTTTACGCTGTATCGCCATTTAAACCATTGCCTGCGCCATCTTCAATATATTTCGGTTTCAGCAAAGAAATCGAAACAAATTTAAAATTCACGTCTTGACCACAAGATTTGTTAAAACTATTTTAATAATGGATTTGATCGATTTTATTTGCCATGGTGATGTATTTTTTCTTGTCTTCGCTCACTTTTTTATATACTTTGAAAAACACATCGTGAAGCAGTTTATTAAGAGACTAGCGGGCCATTCACAATAATATGAGCTTGACTGGTATCTTACATGACGCTGGCAGAGTATCTTATGACAAACTCAGCTAACTGACACTCTATTGCGAGGGTAGTTGGAGTGAGGGTAGTGAGAGTGAGGGTAGTGAGAGTGAGGGTAGTGAGAGTGAGGTGGTAGTGGGAGTGAGGGTAGTGGGAGTGAGGGTAGTGGGAGTGAGGGTAGTGGGAGTGAGGGTAGTGGGAGTGAGGGTAGGGGGAGTGAGGGTAGTGGGAGTGAGGGTAGTGGGAGTGAGGGTAGTGGGAGTGAGGGCAGTGAGAGTGAGGGTAGTGAGAGTGAGGGCAGTGAGAGTGAGGGCAGTGAGAGTGAGGGTAGTGAGAGTGTGTTAGAAAATGCTAAATGAAACTATCTTCACTTTCGACGCGTACTAGTACTTTCACAGAGCGTTTAGATCACCTGAAATTTGATATAATTTTTCCATCAAGAAAATGGTACCTTTATTTTCAAACGAAATTTCAGCAACAAGAGATTAATTTCCCTTCTGCGTGCTCTTGATCTTTTGCTTGCGTCTTCTATGCGTCTGCTCATACGTCGAAGATTCAGCAGAAAAATCCAAAATTTCACGGATGCAAAAATAAATACAACTGCCATCTCATGCAGCACGGCCGCGACACGTCAGAGTGAGAGTTCTTTGCTTGAACCAAACGAGCGCATCTAGAGTAGCACTTATTATAATATACATAATTTCTCACTTCAAGGTCCTGAGACAGCCTAAAATAGCTCATTTATATTCAGAAATAAATAACATTCCAGATATAATGTTGAAATATTTCCATGAATCTACAATTTATCCAAGCAAATTTAATTTTTTCCGATGATTTATATTATGTAAAACGTTACATAATTACATAAGCATCACGTATGCAAAAGATCAACTACCTGCATAGAATGCTTTAAGGGTACTTGCTAGCATTAATCAATCCCATAACAGAACTCAAGCTATATACCGAGTATTTTTTACTAAAAACAGACAAGAACAATTTAAAAGTCAATAACAGTTGGAATTCATTTCAATAGCATGATAAAATAAAACTTTTTATGAGCAACCAGCACTGTTTTTCGAGATTGGTGCCGCAAGCTGTAAACGGTATTACAACGCCATGTGAATGACATACGTAGGTTTGAAAAAATATCAATACATTCGCATACAAGTTTTAATGAATTATAAATTTATGCATAAGATACTCTCGACTTCATTTTCCATTTCATCCATAAAGGTTTTTAGTAAGTTGCAAGAAACGAAAACATATTCTAAGGAACAAAATCATATTCGAGCAAGTTGTTCTAAAACTTAAATGCTTCTTGATTGATATTGATTTGTTTCAATGTATGTGCTAGAGTAATCTTATATTGCACTTCCACAGTAATTCTAACGGCTATTGGTCTGCAACTAATGAGCTGATGCCAATGTTCTCTAGAAAAATGCAAATAAATAATAGGTCTTCATCGGCAAGCAGAGTTATCATAAAGAACTTAAGAACTTCTACTCATATGCAATTAAAATTATGCCTTTTTACAACACTTCTCTTTAACTTCACTTCTTGTTGTTTGTTTGTTTGTCTGTCTGCTACAAATCTTATAATCGATATTTAACACACTTCTACCTCTTCAAACGATTTGAAATTTTGCACACATGTGTGAAGTTGGAGACAATTAATGCATGAATAAATTGACAGAATAAATGATTTTAAAAATTTAAACAAATATTTAATATTAAACAAATTGAAAAAATAATTTTGTCTGCTATAATATTTGATAATAAAATTAGAAATTCATTGTACATGTGTAACATTGGAGACGCTGGATTCTTTTGAAGTGTTGTCTTAAAAAATAAATTTTTAAACACATATAATTATTTTAATTATACCGCCTCATTATTTTACCTGAAGGTCATATTTTATCAACCATCGAATAATATAAAACGAACTCTATCTCTTCAATCAACCGAATAAGTGTACGCAACTGAAATTTATTTGTACAGTCATGTCGGATTTTACCTTGTAACTATATATAGACCGGTGAAACCTATTTGAGAGAAGGATCAGAAATCGAGTAGATTTCAATCGGATTAGATCATAAGATTAAATAAAAGCTAATTGAAATAACCAATCTTTGTTTAATGTTATGATAACCTATCTTAAGGCTATCACATTTTTTAATGAGTTGAACCCCGGTCATAAATAAGATTATACTGAATAAACATGTTGGTTCATGTATTATAAAATGTTTCATGGTGTTATTTACCAAGTAAAATGCAAAATTCTGGTTCTCAGAGCTACAGATTCCAAATTTTGAGCGGTTTAAACTTGTTTTTCAATCCTTGAGGTCACTAGTCCCATAGGCCTAAGGCTCAGGTAGCAGGCCTCCAAGTAGGACAAAACAGCAGCTGCGCCTATTGCCGGTTGACCATCTATACGTTTTCATGAAAAAAACAGTGTTCATATCTTTTTAAAAGCCACAAATCGTGGTATTCTATCATGTACAGATAACACACGCTATTGTAAAATACGTCAAGGTATTTTGTGAGCATTCCGAGCGTTGTAAACACCTTAACTGGAGGATGAAGGGATAAAAACATTACAAGTTTCGATGTATTTTATTTCATTAATGGTTATGTGTGTACAATATTATAGCCTCTCAAATCGGACTGCCAATGTTATTTATTTTTGTTGCTATGTGTCGGCAGGTGCGTTCACAAATGTTCTTCAAACGTTTTATCCTCATGTAGCAGAATATGTATTCAAGTCACACTGATGGTGCAATCCTTCACATAACTAATGGTTTGAGTTACGCACTTCACGAGACGGCCATTCAACACCAGTTTAGTGTGGCGGGCAATATGCCGGCGACTGGCTCTTGGTGAATTTAGTTGATACCACGCGAACAAATTCGGCTTATAAATGACCTAAATGAAAACTAACACGAAAATTCACAACAATTTCTAAAATTTTTGTGCCGTTAATGCGAGCATTTATCATGCATACGAGAGCTGACCGATGAGTGTAAATAGCTTTAATAATTTTTTTTCTCAAATTTAAAGCAATCGTTGATGAAGATATGTTATGGGTGCACACGAGCTTATATTAGAGTACTTGTGC
Organism: Hyalella azteca; assembly: GCF_000764305.2. NCBI lineage: Eukaryota > Metazoa > Arthropoda > Malacostraca > Amphipoda > Hyalellidae > Hyalella > Hyalella azteca. Next base: position 98,764 of record NW_025944642.1, read on the forward strand.
AATCAAACGCTTCATGAATAAAATACTACGGATTTCAGGACCATAACATGAAAGTTGAATTAACCGGATTTTATGGTCCTATGCAGCATTCATGCGTTAGGTTTAACAGGCGTATATAATGCAATACAACAAAGATATATTGTGGCTGCTAATAACCTAAGACAAATAATTTCTTTTCGCTATATATATTCATAAGTGCTAATTATAATTTATAATTAATTAGTTCTATTTTTAGTAGATCTGTTTCAAATCTCTTCAGTATGTTAGAAGAATGACGAAGCCAGTTCAGCATGAAAATCCCTGAACGAAACTTATGCGAACATCACACCACAAATAAATTTATGAAAAAGGATTTATTAGACTCAATAACAAATTGACTCATGGGAAACTAAATCTGCATAATTATTATATTCAACAATAAACTGTCTAATGGGAAACTCTTACATTTAAGATAATAATGGTTTACAAGCTTGTCGTGTCCGACCATGATAGAAAGGTTGTGCGTGCAGCGATAAAATCACACGTGTTATTCGACTCCAACATCACTACCGAAATTCGTAAGGAATTTCCTCAGGAAGCGGGCGTTGCGCTTGAATCATATACGTCCGCTTTTCGGCCTCCAGCCGTCCAGGGGCCATACTTTCAAAACTCGCTAAGTGAACGTAAGTACTTACGCTCTATTTTCTAATCTATGATTGGTGGATTTTGCTTGAAAGGCCGTCAATAATTGGCTGATGAACTTACGATCTCTTAACTTTTTTTGAAAATATGGGCCCAGGTTATTTGTATGACTTACGGCTTTCTTATTGTTGCGGGTGTCTATACGCCTAAGAAGTTTGTTGTTAGGAAACTCGTGATATAGATGATCCAACAAGCACAAACAGTAGCTATTCAATTAATTTAAATTATTCACAAGGGTTAATTATGACCGGGTAAAGGGAGCATACAAATTAAATTAACCAATTAGAGACGTTCATGCAATGATAGACACAAGCATCATAGTCCAGTACATTCAGGGCAATAAATGTTCTGCTTGAAATAATAATATGGTGCTAACACAGAAAACATGCTGGTGATGGTGCCATCATATAAACGTCGTGATTTCCAGGAATAACGAGGAAATTCTTAGGTTTATTGCTAAAAAACCCAATAGTTCCAGTTGAGATTGGAGTTTGGTCATAAAAATCAAAGTTATGGAACGCAATGAAACCAAGACTACGTACCAATACAACTAAAGAGTTTTTAATGATCTATGCAAATTCTCAGCGGATTTTCGTTGGAGGCCGTGTTTGGTAGGAGCGTTTCAAAAGGTTATTATTCATTTATTAGGCTCAGAAAATTCTTTATTATGAGCCTTTTCAATCAGGCGTGAAGAGATTCGTCAGCTACGATTTGATGCATGGTATAGGCAGAGAAATTCGTTATACTAAGCATTTTCCTTCATTCCACTTCCATATAAACCCGGCTCAGGCATTATCAAGGCTTGTTCTTTTCGCATATATGTTCGAACAGCCATATAAGCTCACATTTGCTTGCAAAGAAACTTGAATGGATTTGAACACTTCGAATCGGCCACGTGGTAGAAATAACCGGCAGATGGTTTCAGAAGAATTCTGGCGCAATCAGAATCATTGTCAGGGTCATTTTTGCCCCAGTAGGGCGATGGGTGAACTGCCTGTATGCTCCCGTTTCCAAACCATTTCCAAGTTGTGATGTTCGAAGTACGGGTCAGGCCAATCCAAAGATCCGTGCTTGAAGCTGACATAAATGATACACGGATAATAAATTTACGTTTAGCAATTATTTCTGGCGTGATTTTCTTCACGACAAGACCACACCGTCAAGGCGCTTTTTGCTCTAGAAATCAATTGCACTAACTTGTTCTTTAAAAATGTTTGCAGTGTAACTTATTCAACAAACGAAAATACAATTTATTCATATTTGAACGTGAGATTGTGATTTTACTTAAGGTACTAGCCCTAGCGCAATCTAAATACAATTAACTGGTTGCTAAGATTGAAGATACCCAAACATGATTTGTTGTGATTGACGTGTTATGTGCGGCCCAGTGGCGCATATTAAGTCAATGATGGTATTTATTAATTTCTTATTTTGAATCATAAGTATTTTAATTAACGAGAATTACAATCAATGAGTACATCTCTTTTCCAACCCTTCAGGTGTAAAAACAAGAAATAAGAAAGGTACCCGATAAAAACTTGTCTCTGCATGAAGTGATCATTTAGCCGTACGGTCACTTTAATCAGCCGTTCTCCCACAGCGTATCAGGAAACAGGAGCAATTTATTGTTATTATTAAACTTTATAATGTATATTATATATACATTATATATATTATAATATATATTATATATATTCGAAATAGGCATGAAGTTGACACAACATATTGATCGCCAGCCTCACTATACATTCAAACTTACAATTGGCATTCTTCAAGAGGTATTCCCGCATGGCGTCGAAATCAACCAGGGAGTCGGCGGTGAAGAGTTGGGAGTTGCATGGACAGGAGGCCGACGCGGCGGTGAAGTTCAGTGCGACGGTGGAGACGTAAATGAAGCCCACGTTTTCCACGAGCGTGAAGTTGACCAGACATCCCTGGCCTGGTAACGATGTAATCAAGCGCATATTTTTCGAGGAGTATTAATTATAAATAATTTTTGTGTTGCATAAACGTTTATAAATTTAACTAGGTCTGTGCTAAGTTGATGATTTGGGTGAAATTGAATGAACTACCAACGATGTTTCATGAGAAGCTAATTCGCGATCCTTGATTTGCAAGCAGAGGCCTATTAAGTAGAGGTTGTGCTAACGAGACATGATTTACTTCAGATAATTGGAAATTATACTACTTGTCCTGAAGTATTACAATTATTTTGGATTAAGACCGAATCATTACATTTTTATAAGGGATAAATTTGATTTCATTACATTTTTGCACATAGGTAGGTATTCACTCATTATGAAGCAATAATCCCCTAAATAAAGATAAGAAAAATGGTCTATGCCTGACTTGGAAGGGAAAGCAAAATAATATGATATTTAACAACGTCTCCTCTTCTGCGCTCACGCTAGAAATTTTTCATAAAATTTAAGCGAATTCAAGTTACGTTTGTAGAACACCCTGCTGTCAGGAGCAGGGATCACAAGGCTGTTGGTGAATGCGATCTTTTGTTCGGTGAAGGAGCAGTGGAAGTGGCCTGGTAGGAGACGCCTGATGGCCACCGCGAGGCATGCGTCCCGGCACAGCGCGCGGCACTCGCCTGAAAGGGATGACATCCTCGCCAAAATTGTTTCATGGACAGTTCTTCATTTGTACGAAGCATGAACGTGTTCCCACTAGATTTATAACATGCAAATTCCAGATGAAACATTTGCCTGATGTAATTAAACGCACATGGACGCTGCACGACCGCGCTGCTCGAGATCGCAGTTGCGGCAATTTCCGCGCCCATGAAAGTCCTGAACGTATAAGCTGAGCCCTCCTCGATGCTGCAGCAGACGCACAGCAGCGCCCCGAGCGCCGCAAGCAGCCGCAAGTCCATCTTGCTGGGCTGAATTTTTTTGCAAAAACTATTAAAAAACTTGGAATTTGTCTATAGTGATAGTTGTATTTGTCTATTTTCCTGCACACATAATTTCATTTCACGAAGATGCTTCAACGGCTTGCATAACCTAGATCTTAGATCTACGAGTGTATAACTTTCCATGAAAATGCTCGATTCGCATAAAGAATGCATATGCAGCATACAATCAAAATTTCAAAATTTCCAGGAGTACTGTTTTTATCACGCTTCTGTTAGTCCCTTGGCACAGCATACAAAAGCAGCTTACTGATATGAATCGATAATCACAAGCGTGCTAAGAGGGACAGCAACCGAATTGTACTGACTTCAAGTCGCGACTGGGAATGCTTTCAAAAAATCAAATGGCATGCAGCTGACTGCCTTGTGGCAGTACTCTCACAATCACAGTGCATTTATTCGCTAGCAAGTTGGTTTCATGATTATCGTCCAATCAATCTCTACAAACTAAGTTCCATGAAGTTTCGTTCAGCCCAATCATGAAGTTGCTCTATTATTCTCGTCATTACAGTATGACCTGGCAATCAGAGTCACTGGCGGTCGCGAAGGTAAGAATTTCAGGAGAACATTTGCATGGAATGGTTTGCAATTTGTGCGAGCATCAAAATTTATATCAAGGGTAAATCCACACATAAATGCCCGTATTTTCCAAGTGGTTGAATTGAAATTAAGTTGACGGAAGAATCAATCGCAATAATCCCGATAAATCTATTAATATTATACCAAAAAGGAAAATGAGATCATCCAGCTTAACGATTCTTTCAATTAGTATTGGCTTTATATTGAAAAAAATGTTTTTGTCAAATACTTTGGCATTTAGATGTCGTAAGTGAAATTTTGTTGTAACTTACATTTTGCATTATTATTATGGACAATAGTGGTAATGAATGGTTAAATTTCAACAGATCTGAAAATACGTTCTCTAACTCTCACCACCCTTACTCCCAATATACCCTTAGCTACCCTTACTCTCACTACCCTTACTATCATTACCCTCACTCTCACTACCCTCACTCTCACTACTCTTACTCTCACTAACCTTAATTACTCTCACTACCCTTACTCTCATTACCCGTACTCTCTTTACCCTTACTTTCACTACCCTTACTCTCACTACCCTTACTCTCACTACCCTTACTCTCACTACCCTTGCACTCATTACCCTTGCTCTCACTACCCTCACTCTCACTACCCTTACTCTCACTACCCTTACTCTCACTACCCTTACTCTCACTACCCTTACTCTCACTACCCTTACTCTTACTACCCTTACTCTCAGTGCCCTTACTCTCACTACCCTTACTCTCACTACCCTTACTCTCACTACCCTTACTCTCACTACCCTTACTCTCCCTACCCTTACTCTCACTACCCTTACTCTCACCACCCTTACTCTCACTACCCTTACTCTCACCACCCTTACTCTCACTACCCTTACTCTCACCACGCTTACTCCCAACGAGACAGTGGACGGTTAATGCGGCATGGAATACCAACTATTGTTGTATTTAACTTTTATTTAAGTAGCAAAGCTTAGGAGTAATTAACGGCTCAACACAGGATAGCTCTTTGAAGTAGAATTAGACCGATGCTCTAAAACGAGTTTTTTTTATAAGTTTCGGTTATTGTATCACATTGCTGTATCGTGATTAAATTGAACAAACCGGGATCAAGCTTGTTATCTTATCTTTAATCAAGTTTGATGGAATGATGGGCGTCTAGGCGACGGAGCTGCAAGTGCAGCTGTAGCTTGTCACTTCGGCGTAGCACCACCATTGACTGTGTTCAAACAATTCAAAGGACTTGTTGAAAATTCAAAATAACCAATGTAGTTAAACGGGAGGTTGTGCGTGACTCGTGGCATGTTAACACTGCATGCTAACTCCGAATGATAAGCCGGCAGGTTAATGCGGCATGCTGACTCTGATCGTTCCTTGATAAGAAAATATTTTTTAACTGAGCCCATGAAGCCGATAATTCTTATAATAAAAAACCTCGCAACGCATGTCTTTCGGATCGATAGCGGCGATATGTGGTCTCATCGGTGTAATTTAACGCTATTCACCATACAAAGTTCCAAAATAAGTCGATGAGATGTAGCACACATTCATAATTGAACACGTTCTTCATTTTAAATTTATCACCTCTCGCTTTTAATCAAGCCAGAGTTTGGGAATATCAGCGCCCTCGCCCCCCTGGAATTATTTATATGCCATATTTCATTCAGTGTGTTTCTGGCTTCGTATCTTGGATACCACCCGAGTTTTGACGGTCGGGGCAGGTGACGATTGATTGGGTCGGTCTATCAACACTGCAGAAACTGCCTTAGAGTTCAAGCGCATCCTGAAATGAGAGTTTGGCAGCATAATTTTAATGGCAGCGGATAGTTTGAATTGTCACCTTGTTAAACTTGCATATACATGACTCACTGCTGTCCGAGCAATGAATACAGCCGTTCGATCGCAATCGCGTATTTACGTCTCGCTTAATTAAAAATCTTAAAAATCCATGCTTGATAATTTTGAACTCAGAAAACCCTGAGAATTATTCAAAAGATCAGTTCTTAACTCTCTGACGTACTTCTCATGCTTCTTCGATTTTCATACATACGTTTTTTCGGCACAGAATGAAATACCAATCAAACAGGAAGTCTTGCTCATCATTCAAATCGATTGTGTTTTGAGGAAGGACGCTTAAAAGCACGTCATATCCGAAAGATTAGCGCGTAGATTTCATAAGATCTCATACTTCGATTACCAGGTATAAATGGAATGAAATTTTGATCAATTTGAGAGTTACTGGTGTCCTTCTACAAATATTTAATCAAAATACCATATTTAATATCGTTAACAATGAAGTTTGACTGTTGCTCTGTGTCTCCAATAATTGCAATAATGGGAGGATCGATTCCTGGAGCACATATCGTCTGGCATTAAAATTGACAGATTTATAAACAATGTTAATATGCTCCAGGAGACTACAACTCTATAGGTATAAGTATTTATGCGATCCGCTTTCCTAAATCGCAAAAGAACCTCGAGTTGAAAAGCAAAGAAATTGTTATGTTAAAATTTTATTTAAACCTTTTCAATTCAACTTTGGTGAATTAACAAGGTACAATAAAAATTTTTATGGAATTTCGATGAATGCCAACAGCAGGACATTTCAGTAAATTGAACTCATCCTCACGTAAAATCATGAGAGAAAAATTATTCAATAGTAAACGTGTCAATAGAAACGACATCCAAGCGAGTCCAGCTATACAACACACAACGGAGACTTAATTGGAAGCTCAAGCTTATGATAAATTATGCAGCTCAAACTTCTATATAATATTTAAAACTAACTGCATGATCTGATCAACGGCATTATAGCTTGCATTTGTCATGGTCACGCCTCCTTCAATATAATACTTAGACTTAATCGAGAACGAGAAACTCAATTAATAAGATTATTGAGATAACAATGTCTAGCTTTTCACATATTGCCATGCTACTTTTCATTAATTGTCCAAGTCGATCTTTCTTTACAATACTTGCTCTGATCTTTCTTTACAAGACTTGCTCTGATAACTAATTGAAAACTGTCTGCAGCCTCGCGTTGCGATGCCACTGATAATTATCATTCGTGGTGAGCTTGCAAGAACTTGGAAAAAAATCCAATAAACCTGATAGAATATAAAAACGTGCTATGAGAACGTCAATGATTGGGTCGCATATATGATGATTGGGTCGATACAAAATTCACTGAGTTATATGACGCAAATGCATTCGTTTATTATGACATACCTTATTAACTTTAGTATGACTAACGTTTGTATAAAACAGATTCCATCTTCATACTTTCAATTTCATGAAAGATCCTATAACGCAACTCTTCCGAAATTTAATCGCTTTCCCATCAATCATTCGACCCCGCCACAGGAGGCACTTCAATACAATGAATTCATTCACCACAGGATATTTGTATTTTAATTTTCACGATGCATTCATGATATAATCCTTCAACAGGTGATGTTTCTTTCATGTTTCTTGAACATGTTCAAGAAACATGTTCATGACATGTTTCTTTCGAGGCAATGGACGAACTTTAGGTGCAACCTTCATTGATAATTTGTCATAAAATTTTTGAAGCCGCCTTATTATTAGTAATATTATTCCAGCTATTTGCTGGCAGTATGATTTAATACATGCATTTAATGGCAGGAAACGAAGCTGCTTATTTCTTGTTTCTGTAGGGAAATTTCTCCCTACGCTGGATGTAAACCTCTTCTAGAAGATGTAAAGCTAATATTTCAAAAGGATCAAAACAAATAGAGGCCAATGGAAGTAATTTAATCAGATATAATCGTTGCATGGAGTTCAGTTTTAATCTCAGATTTTATCGTAGGTCACTCGAAATGTAGAACAATTTAGTGACCCAGGCGGTCACGTAAGATAGAGGCCGACCAGTATGTATACTGTGAGAGAAAAAGACTTGTACTAACGCGCTTCAGGACAAATACTGCTAAAGTATTCAATTATGGAAATGTACAAATTTTATTTCAAGGTAGAGCTCACCTTATTAAATCAAAAATAAGTGCACATGTAGTGCTTTTAGAGGTGAAGTTTTATAGTAATATGCCGTTTGCCATTCGTAAGTTTGAACGCGGATGCATTTATATGATTGCAAACAGCAATCAGTTAACAATTTAATTGGTCGTCACTGTTCCACAAGTTACTATCCACCACAAAGATTGAACACCTTGACACTTCAGTTAATGTAAAGCGTAAAGTCAAGTTAAAGCTCAACGGAACCCGTCAAACAGAGTTTAATAGCAATTTAAGGTATTGGTCAAGATTAGTTTCAATTTTAGCTGATAATTCTTTAAGAGATAACACTGACAAAGCCTGACGGGCCTGCCAAAGTGTTCGAAAGGAGGTGACAGAAGCATGCACCCAAAATAAACAAATAACTCAGCAAGGGTTGTGCACAACAAAAAATAAAACTATCAGTAGAATACAGGGAAAATGTGGTGCAAAACCTAGAACAATAGGAACAGATAGGACCGCGGAAAACTTTGTGATAGACGTAAACATTTAAGGTAGCTAGTTTTGAGAGCTGCGGCCCCGGTCTTATATAGGCAGAGTAAGCTGTGCTTCTTCGTAGTTATTTCCAAGTAGTCAGGTTGGGAAATTTTCCCAACATTTCACCACTTCTAAAATTTTAAAAAATTTACCACAATTAAGTAATTTACTATAATATAAAAATATTATCAATTCCGGTGCGGCAATTGGCCACACATACGCACCATTATTCTGCTTACAAAGGAATATGAACTGATTTGCGCTCACTGAATCGCCCCCGTATAGTGGAGCTATCTAACAGTATTCGAGATTTCAACTCAATTTTTCACAGACCGAGTTTTTGTCGGGCTCAGCTTTCCCCCATGTACGCGGAGTCGGCTGGACGAGGTTCTCGTCATGAGGTTTCACTTGCGACTCGTACAACAATCCCGTCACTTAAGGTCATGAGACCAACTCGATCAAGTTTGCTGCAGACTAGGCGTACGTGGTCTCTATTTTAATAGATTATGGCCAAACTTATCATGTTGAACTTTTGTTGAGAGACGCAATTAAACCAATTTTGCTCTTAAAAAAATTCTTGCATTTTCTAAGTTGTATGAGCCAATAACTAATTTGATATCATAACAAATATATAAATGAATCACCGTTTAACTAATTAAATTTAAGAGCCTTGCTGCCTAGTATTGCATGCGCGACTGATTCAAACCCCCGACTTTTTGCCTCTGATCATTTGCTACAGCAGCACGACTGATTAATTATTGTACACAGTCAGTGTATATCAAGTAATATAATCCTTATTTTGGACATGTCACTGAAGATTGCTTACGATCCCAGATGCAATCACAACTGCGTTGCGCATATTCCCTTCTGCGCACTTGCGCATCCTGCTAGGATATTCCTTGTGGTGGTTCCTGCAGCGAGAATGAACAACCAGTTCAAACTTAAGATCCAAATAATGATAAAGAGGGAAATTCAGGAAATTTTTGTCTTGATAATGCAAACTTTATTATGTGCTTCCACAATATAAATTTGCATTTTTTGTCAAATGATGACGAATGGCATCTCTTAAGTTAATTCAGAATCAAATTGAATTATTTACTATTTTCCAAAAAAACGATGAATTGATACTATTAAATAATTCTTTCGAAATGAAAATTTTGCTAATATCGTTTGTTGCTCTTATCCAAGAGAATGTGAGTAGTCAATGAAGAAGAATATAATAAGAAATTTTAGAAATTTAATTCGAATCGCATATTCGCTTCTCGTCATTTACTCACGTGATTAAATTGGATTAATGAAAATCATCTGCAAATTCCAATATTAAATAAAAATCCTAGTTCTTCCAGTTAACTGGGGCCAAATACTATGAACCCTCGCAAGTAGCAGTAAAAAAGTGGCTGAGTAAGTACTTGTAACAGTCGATTTCTCGTCTTTGATTACTGGATGTCGACTGAGAAACCGTCATTGAAGGACTGACAGAGTAACGAATTTGTGACTATTTTTAGCAGTACGGCCTATCTAGAGTTTCGTGAAAGCGAATACGTGAATATGTTATTCTAACTAAATCGTACAGATGCTGACAAATCGAAGCATTTCAACGGAATTTCATGTAGGAAATGTCACTACAATTTTCCGTACATAGAGAACAGTGAATAAATTGTACTCTCAAGAACTTGTCAGCTAAGATTAAGGCGAATGGTTTTTAATGAAAATCAATACCTCAGGCCTGATCCAATTAGATGTAATTGAGTAGTCGAAAATAAATTCAGGTGCACAATCTGTTCGTAGATCTAACTAGCGTTAATTATTTCGCATTGGACGTTTTGTAGGAACACGTCCAGACGTGCGGACGATGCGGAAGACGTCTTCTTTAGAAACGTCTTCCTTCTTTCGCTGTGGAATCATACGCGTGCCAGTTAATTATTCAATCTGTTGCTTACAATACTTTTTTGATAAACTCTTTCATCAGTTGAAGTGAGTGATTAGAGAGGTCTACTTTCGTTTGATTAAAGATTTCCGTCCTACTCCTACTTTCTTTTCTAACCTTTCTTCTTGGTCTTGATGTAGTAATTTCAACCTTTAACCGAAACTGTACTCATCGATATAAGGGGGTGGCGTCGACAGGATTTATAGTTTTTGCAAGATACTAATTATTTCGACACCTGTATTGAACTATCAATCGTCCCGCGGTCGCCCGCTACCTCCTGTTAAATACTCCCCCGGTCCCGCGCATGCGTGCTAGGCGGCTCGAGCTCCACCCCTTAATTCAAACTCTGCATCTCAACCCCCAAATCCCCCTATTCTTATCTTATTTATTCCTATTTCTAATCATGAGCATGTTTGACACCCCTAAATCTTTTAAACGCATTCCTGTTTCCGGTGCCGGATCAAATCAATAGGCAGAGATCCAGGAGTTCTTCATTCTATGTATTACTTTATACCAAAGATTCCGAAAAAATACACGTTTATAAGATATCCTGTAATCATGCATCAAATATTTATTCTATATTCATAGGTAAATCGATTTCAATCAAATCTATAGGCATAAAAAATGAAATTAAACATCTATGATCTAACTTATCAAAGAAACATACTAAAGTTGCGTGTCTTTTTAAGGGAATTGCTGACACTAGGAAAATCTATTCAATGACAAAAATTATGAAGATAAACTGTTCTAAGGGTTTGTTAACTTTAAGACAATTCAAAATAAAAAAAGTCGGGTATTGGGAAAGTTCAAGTACAGAACGGATTGATTGTATTTGTTCTTTTTCTATTTGTTGTTTAATGGGAGCTTTGAAGACGCTTCTATGTAGACCCAGGACACGAGGTTGTAGTTTGTGCATAACACCTGTTCCAAAGGAACAGGACGCGGCAGAGAATGCGGCAACATTTCATAATATCATATCTGTTTGGAATAAGAGATTGTATTTGTTAGTTCTTATGAGAAAAATGGATGCTGAAGTCAACCGTTTCAGAACTCCATGCTTCTCCAAGAACGGATTATTGTCAACTTCCGAGGTAGATAACATTTGTCATCCATGAAGAAAGCACCAGGAGCAGGTATCCGAGGCTGCGTAGAATAAAGTCAAGGTGTTGCTCCCTCCGAGCTCCACTGGAATTGACATGTTTCAGAAAATAATTTACGTTTATTTCCACTACGTTGTTTTCTACACCATTGTTATTGCATACCGAAACTGTGACGCGTGAAAATTTAGATGTCATGCTCTATTAATGTCATTGTTATCTTTCGTCCTCATCATTGTGTTCCTCCATATAGGTGTACAGTTTTCATCATGCAATATCGTATTGATGCTTGCAATTAAAATTTCTGCAGGTGAAACAGTTATTGAAGACTTTGTTTGTCTGAATTTACTTTCTCTGACCACAAGAAACAGGCCAGATATCTTGATTCAATCTACGCGTAACTTCACTTTGCATGTGAGCCAATGAGATAAAACTTTTCGAGACCTTGGTTATTGTAGAACAGATAGGTTTGCCTCCATACAAAGTAGTATCACCATCAATATAGGGAGGAGAGGCTGCTCTCTCTAAAGATTCTTTAAAGCTCCAAGCACCGGGCAATTTAGATATTTATTAAGGGAACAGTGGCAGGCAAGTCATTGCAATTGGAGAGAAAATCATTCAATGAACCGAAAAATTTTTATTCAGTTTCTCAACACGAAGAGCAACTTCGTGCCAATCCCTATTATATCTGAAGAGTTACCTCATCGATTCGGAAAAACCATCAATTATCATGCTGGAGCACGTCACTAGATTTGTAAATATTTTTTTTCCAGGCTTTCGCTCTTGATAATCGGACAATCGGGCAGCTTCTCAAAAACAGCAGTTGTTTCTTGTGTGTCACTGCATCCGTCCAACAACAATACTGCGTCGTTATGGCTGCAGTTTCTCACAAGATCTCTCGCTCGCCCATTGAACTCCTCCCAATATTATTAGCGGTCATCGAGCTTCCACATTCATATGCTACCCATTGGCCAGAGTTATGAATCATTGGCCGAAATTTGGGGATATATAAATCGGACAATATGAAGAAGATTTTTTTTCATCACTGTCACCTTCTTTTGATGTGGAGTAACCTTTAATTAGAATTAATAGTGGGTTTTTTGGGTATTTTAATAATCAAATTGTCCGCTTTATCAATATGAGCATTGATAACCGCTCCATTTTAGGTTTCTTGGCTATTCACATGTTCGGCAAATTCTTTATTTTCCATGTGCCTTTTGTACAATTAATTTCAACTTCTTCAGATTATTTAGCTGAACTTTTTTGACGGCACATTTGACGCGGAAAAATACATTTCAGATTGACAAATGTTCAGAAACCTACGCGGTATTAGCTTAGACTCATGTACTCCTGAGTATTTTTCCACAACCACTTAAACGTTAACACTTCAGTTCCTTCACTTGACGCGCGTTTAGTTTCGATAAGCTTCCTCCAGTATCTATCTTCACACGCAGTTATAAATGGTCTATTACAGTTCTTTTTTTTTAAACCTTTTATTTCAAACCTTAACCTCATATGCTTTCGTTATGACGTCAGCACATCGACCAGACGGTGAGACGAACTCTTCACTGATGGCCAGCTAAGCGGCCGCAGCGTCGGCCGGCGGAGACCGACAGTCGAGGAAGATATCGATTTGTGGACTTCATTATTTTACCATGAAATTGGTTTTTATATATATTATATATAGTTCCTATTTACATTTAATTTTTAAAATTACATAAATTATCTTGCATTACATATTTATGTATCAGGAGAGGTTGTCGATAGGAGTAAATAGCTCTAATATTTTTATTTTTCTTCAATGTAAAGCAACCGTTGATGAAGCAGATACGTTATGGGTGGACACGAGCTTATAGAAAAGTACTTGTGCAATCAAACGTTTTATGAATAAAGTACTACAGATTTCAGGACCAAAACATGAAAGCTAAATTAACCGGATTTTATGGTCCTATGCAGCATTCATGCGTTAGGTATAACGCGCAAATATAATGCAATATAATAAAGATATATTGTGGCTGCTAATAACCTAAGACAAATAATTTTTTCAGCTATATATATTCTTAAGTGCTAAATATAATTTACAATAAATTAGTTTTAATTTTTAGTAAATCTGCTTCAAATATTTCCAGTATGTTAAAAGAATGACGAAGCCATTATGAATGCATTATGAAAATCACAGGTCGAAACTTTTGCGACCAATAAATAAGAATAAATTCAAGAAAAAGGATTTATTATACTCAATAACAAATTATCTCATGGGAAACTATATCTGCATAATTATTATATTTAATAATAGACTGTCTAAAGGGAAAGATAATATTTAAGATAATAATGGTTGACAAGCTTGTGTCCGACCATGATAGAAAGGTTGTTCGTGCAGCGATAAAATCACGCGTGTTATTCGACTCCAGCATCACAACCAAAATTCGTAAGGAATTTCCTCAGGAAGCGGGCGTCGCGCTTGAATGATATACGTCGCATTTCGGTCTCCAGCAACGCGCTTGATGTTATTTGTAGGACTTACGGAATTTTTATTGTTGCGGATGTCTATACACATAAGAAGTTTGTTGTTAGAAAACTCTTGATATAAGATGCAACATAGCACAAACACTCGCTGAGGAGACAAAATAGAATTTGAGAAAAAATGGACTCCTTATATTAAATGACACTTGACAGCTGAAAGTTTTTAATTTTAATTTCACTTAGCGAATCACTTATGAATAATATATCTAATATATAATATTGAAAACTACAATAACTTTGCAATAAATATGATTGTACAATAACTCTCTGTTTCAGCGACCGATAGCCGGAAATATTGCTACGAAGATTCCATCTCGTTTCTCCGGAATCACATTCGTAATCTTCGGAAGCACGGCTACAAATATTTATCAGAGGACAATCCCCTTTACAGGGCCCAAAAATGGTAATATTAACGCTCAAAAACCATGAATAGGTAGCAAGCCTCTATTACCTGTCCATCCAGGATTGTTTTTCAGAATAGAGAGAAATGCTCCGAAGATTCTCAGGATAAAGAGCAATTGTCATTCCGCTTAATTGCTTCTCTTGTTCAAATAAGATAACAACCTGACCTTTGATTTGAAGTATAGTATAAAAAATTTGACAAGCAAGAGTAAAATATATAGTGTTTTGAAAAAATAAGTTTTAGCTGAACTTTTGCCGAGTTCAGACATTGCCTTGGGATGATGAAATTCAAAGATTGTCCCTTGTGTATTTAACGAGCTCATCTACTTCAGGAACAACGCATGGAGTTAAAGAAATAAGAAACTCCCCAATGCCCGACTGGAAATCCAAGTTTGAAATTTACTTTGTATTTGCCGTAGCAATTAAACAAGCAATTATTTCTTCAAGAGAAAAGTGGTTTGGAAGTTGATAGAGAAGAGATTGAAATATCGGAAGAAGAGATTGAAATAGAGAAGAGATTGAAATCTTTATCGGAAGATGTTTTGATTCGTATGAAAGTCTGGAATTGTAAACTCCGAAATGTCCCTTGAAGCAAAAAGCCAACCTTTGACTTTAAAAATTCAATACCATTGTACTGAAATTAATATTTATGTAAAATATCAAACATAATGACATTCCAGAGGCCTTAAATTGTAATTGAATTTTTTCTTCAATTGATTAAGGGGATCGACCTGGCATTTTGAAAACTTCTACAGTTATTATCCGATTGTCATGAAACTTCACATACATACGTAAAATGTGAAAATAAAAACATTTTGCTCCTATGAATTTTTCGAAAAAATTGATAGAAAACGTGAAATACATAGAAAACGGCTAAAAAGGGGTACTTCAGAGTACTTCTCATTTATTTACTTTGTATCTAATTTCTTAAAGAACTCTCCCACCCGCCTCCGTTTAAAGAGCCGTCATGAACGTAAATATTCACGTAGAGAGATGGCAGTGGTACCATTTGAAAGAACAGAATTCCAGCTTTAAGATGAGTAGAAAAACCGGAAAATCCAAAATTGATCGATTTTAGCCAGGTCGATCCCCTTAAACTCGAGCAAAAAAGTTTCAGGTGTCTAGGAAGGGGGAGAATGCATCAATCCAAGAAATTATCAGAAATAATCCCATAACCCGATCATCAGCACGAATATGATCGTTAATTTTTAGTGCTTCAACATAAATACATACCTTAAAATGTGTTACAATATTCGGAGAGAAAGAACAGGAATATCTGTCCCGACGCCTATAACCACGTAAGACTCGCAGATAACGTAATGCTCATGCATTATGGGGCAGTGGTTCGCTAACACCATTCTTGACCAACCATGCCTTCCCCTCACACCCACCTGCAGCCGCTGCCTTAAATGCCTTGACTCGTTATCGCAATTTATCTCGAAGAATATCCGTTATTCTATCAGAAGTATTTTTATTTTACTTGATATGCTTGGTCCTGATCAAATTTGGGAATTGTGACTGCGCGTTTGCGTTTCCATTCAATCCAAAATATATAATAATTTCTACATAATCCTTCGAAAAATCTGTATTTAAGCTTTAGTTAGCACACAAGGAAAAAATCGGTTGATCTCCAATCAACTTGAAATATTGAATAAAATGTTATACCAATTCCTTCTCTAATTGAAATATCACCATAGGTTAAACGCTTTTATTATTTATTTAGGTTTTTAGAATGATTCAAAATTAAAAAGCTTTCAATGATTCAGTATTATTACAGCGGATATCGCAATCTATTTCAACGGCTACTCGATTTAAATCCTGGTCTTATTAATTTATTCAATTCAGCAATAATTAATTGGAGTTCATTACAGCTATCAATAAGAAACTATCCGCCGCCTAAGCCCTCCTCTAGTTCGCAGATCCGAAGAATTATTTCATTCGTCAACGATGAACTGCGATTAAGTGTTTCAAAATCACGGAATCCCGTCAGTCGGTTTTCCATTAATTTAAGTGATTCACCACGGTAAATAATGCCCTGGTCCAGGGTGCATATACGTATATACAGACTAAGCTAACAAATTTCAGACACTCATGCAATATTAGATACTAGCATTATTGTCAATACATTCATTATAGAGAATGTTCTACATGAAATAATAGAGCGGTGTTAACACAGAAAACATGCTGGTGATGGTGCCATCATTTTAACTTCGTGTCTTCCAGAAATAATAAGGAAATTCTTAGGTTTGTTACTGAAAAAGTCAAAAGTCATTGAACTTAATGGCATACTGCCATTAAGTTCAAAGTTACGGATTGTAATGAAGCCAAGACTATCAATACAACTAGAGAGTTTTTAATGTACTATTCAAATCCTCAGTGGTTATTTCGCTGGAGGCCGTGTTTGTTAGTATCATTTTAAATGGTAATTAGGCATATATATATATTAGAATCAGATAAATTTTTATTATAAACCTTTTTAAAAAGGCTTAGAGAGATTTATCAGCTATGATTTGATGGTATGCAAAGAAATTCGTTAAACGAAGCATTTTCCGTTATTCTACTTGCATATAACCTGGCTCAGGCACTATATGAAGGCTGCGTTCCTTTCGAATGTATGTTAGAACAGCCATACAGGCTCAAATTTGCTTACAAAGAAACTTGTATTCAAGGGAACATTGCGCATCGGCTACGTGATAGAAATAACCGATAGTTGGTTTCAGAAGAATTTTGGCGCAATCTGAATTCTCGTTGGGGTCATTTTTGCCCCAGTAGGGCGATGGGGGGATGGTCCCGCCTGGGACCATCCCCACTGGGGTGGGAGCCTGGATGGTCCCGCTTCCAAACCATTTCCAAGTTTCGATGTTCGAAGTACGGTTCAGGCCGATCCAAAGATTCATGCTTGAGGCTGACAAAAAAATGATACATGTATATTAAATTTACGTTTAGCAATTATTTCTGGCGTGATTTTCCTCACGACAAAACCGCAACGTCAAGACGCTATTTGCTCTAGAAATCAATTGCACTGAATTATTTTTTCGATAAACCTGCAGTGTCACTGATTCAACAAACGAGGATACAATTTATTCATATTTGAACTTGGGAATGTCAATTAACTGAAGGTGCTAGCGTAATCGGCAATTCAGCAAAAAAAATACTATGAAAACCGGGCATCAACACAAAGTTCAAGTGCAACTTCAACAATTAAACATAACTAATTGGTTGCTATGATGAAGATACCCTACATTATTGGGTTGTGATTGACGTGTTATGTGCAGCACCACTAGTGGTCCAGAAGTCAATGATGGTATTTATTCATTTTTATTTTGAATTTCAAGAATTTTAATGAGAAGATCAATCAATGAGGACTTCTCTTTTACAACACTCTCAGGCGTTATTACTAGAAATAAGAAAGGCACTCGACACAAACTGGTCTGCATGAAGTAACCATTTAGCCATGCGGATGTTTCATTTGTACGATGCATGAACGTGTTTCCTGATGCCACAGCACATCAGGAAGCAGATGCAATTTATTGTTATTTTTATACCGCTAAAATGATAAACTTATACCAACAGTTGGTTAATTTCTATTATTATTAAGGTTTAGTTAAAAAAACTGAGTTACCGCTTACTGGAAGACATCCGACACGAAGCTGACACAACATATTGATCGCCAGGCTCACTATACATTCAAACTTACAATCGGCATTCTTCAGGAGGTATTCCCGCATGGCGTTGAAGTCGATGAGGAAGTTGGCGGTGAAGAGTTGGGAGTCGAAGGGACAGGACGCGGCGGCGGCGGTGAAGTTCAGTGCGACGGTGGAGACGTAAATGCAGCCCACGTTGTCCACGAGCGTGAAGTTGGTCCGGCATCCCTGGCCTGGTAACGATGTTATAAAACGCACATAATTTTTGTATTGCACATACGTTTGAGAATCTAACTAGGTTTGTGCAGACATGATGTATTGGGGCGAAATTGAATGAACTACCAACGAGCTCCCAAAGTTTCAAAATAAGATTATTCGTTATCTTTGAATTGCAATCAACGGCATACTGAGAAAGGGTGGAGTAACCGAGACTTGATTTGATTCAGGCAACTGGAAATTACCCAACTTGTCCTAAAACATTACAATTATTCTACATTAAGAACGAATCGTTAAATTTTTATTACAGATATAAATTTGATGTATCGTTACATTTTTGCACATACGCACACAATCATTATGAAACAGTAACCACCCTAATTGAGATAAAAAAAAAACGATATTTTACAGCGTCTCTACTACCGCGCTCACACAAGTAATTTTTTACAAAATGTAATCGAATTTCGAGTTACGTTTGTAGAACACCCTGCTGTCAAGAGTAGAGGCCACAAGGTCGTTAGTGAATGCGATCTTTTGTTCGGTGAAGGAGCAGTGGAAGTGGCTTGGTAGCCGACGCCTGATGGCCACCGCGACGCATGCGTCCCGGCACAGCGCGCGACACTCGCCTGAAAGGGATGACATCCTCGCCAAAATTGTTTCACGGACAGTTCTTCATTTGTACGATGCATGAACGTGTTTCCACTAGATTTATAATAAGTAAATTCCAAAAAAATACATCTGCCTCATCTAATTAGGCTCACAGGGACGCTGCACGACCGCGCTGCTCGAGATCGCAGTTGTGGCAATTTCCGCGCCCATGAAAGTCCTGAACGTATAAGCTGAGCCCTCCTCGATGCTGCAGCAGACGCACAGCAGCGCCCCGAGCGCCGCAAGCAGCGGCAAGTCCATCTTGCGGGGCTAATTTTCTTACAAAAACTATTGAAAGCCTGGAATTAGTCTATAGTGATGTTTTTATTTGTCTATTTTCCTGCATACACAATTTCATTTTATGAAGAAGATACAAGGCTTGAAAATGGCTTCAACGGCTTTGATACAATCAATCTTTAGAAATTTCCAGGAATTCTGTTTTCATTACACTTCTATCAGTCCCTTGATACAGCAGACAAGAGCAGCTTATATTTCACTAATCACACGCGTGCTAAGAGGGACAGCATCCGAAGTGTACTGACTTCAAGTCGCGACTGGCAATGTTTTCTAAAAATCAAGTGGCATGAAGCTGATTGCCTTGCAGCAAGGCTCACACAATCATATAGTACAATTCTTCGCTACTAAATTAGCTTCATGTTATTGGCCAATCAATCGCTACAAACTAAGCTCCCTGAAGTTTCGTTCAGCCCAATTATTAAGTTGCTCTATTATATTCTCCTCATCACAGTAAGATCTGGCAATCAGAGTCACTTGCGGTCGAGGAGGTACGGATTTCAGGAGAACATTTGCATGGGATGGTTTGCAATTTGCGGGCATCAAATTTTATATCAAGCGCAAATCCGCATGTAAATGCTTGTATTTTCCAAGTGTTTGCATTGAAATTAAGTTAACGGAAGAATGCGGCGAAACAATCCCAATAAATCTATGAATATTATCCCAAATAAGAAAATTACATCATCTACAGTAGCTTAACTATTCCTTCAATTATTATTGGCTTTATATTTTAAAAAATGCTTGTGTCAGGTACCTCAGCATTTAGCTGTCGTAAGTGAAATTGAATTGCTTCTTACATTTTGCATTATTATTATGGACAAAAGTGATTCTGAATAGTCCAAATTCAATAGATCTGAAAATACTTCCTCACACTCGCACCACCCTTAATCTCACTACCCTTATTCTCACTACCCTTACTCTCACTACCCTTCCTTACTCTCACTACCCTTACTCTCACTACCCTCAATCCCACTACTACCCTTACTGTCACTACTACCCTTACTCTCACTACTACCCTCACTCTCACTACCACTACCACCACCCTCTACCCACTACCCACAACCCACTACCAACTACCAACTACTCACTACCCAAGAATCTTGTAGTGTCTCTAAAATCTAATAGCGAGATAATGACACAGTACAGTCAATGCCGCATGAAATACCAACTACAGTCGTATTTAGCTGTAGTTTCAGCAGTTAAGGCTTAGAAGTAATAAACGACTCAACGCAGGATAGCTCTTTGATGTAGAATTAGACATTGCTGTGTCGCGATTAAATTGAACAAACCGTAACTATAACATTCAATTTAATTGAACAAGTTTGATGAGTGATGGGCGTCTAGGCGACAGAGATGCAATTGCGGCTGTAGCCTGTCACATCCGCCTAGCGCTACCATCGACTGTGTTTTAAAAATTCAAAGGACTCGTTAAAACCTCCGAACGATCATTCTAGTTAAAAGGGAGGTTGTGCGTGACCCGTGGCATGTTAACACTGAATGTCAAATCCACATGATATCCTGGCAGGTTAACGCGGCAGGCTGGCGCAGAGCTCCAAGAGAACTAAACATTTTTTAAACGAGGGCAGTAGGCCAATAAATGTTACCATTAATAACCTCGCGACGCATGTCTTTCAGATCGATTGCGACGGTATGTTCTCATCAGTCCCACTACCCTCACTCCCACTACCCTCACTCCCACTGCCCTCACTCCCACTACCTTCACTCCCACTACCCTCACTCTCACTACCCTCACTCCCACTACCCTCACTCCCACTACCCTCACTCCCACTACCCTCACTCCCACTACCCTCACTCCCTTATTACCCATACCCCTCACTCCCATCACTCCCATACCCCTACCCTCACTACCCTCACTCCCACATATTTCATATTATTTTAATACCCTCCTAAATTATTAGTGCATAAAAATTTTCAGTTACTTCATCGCAATTTTATTTTTAGATGGAAATCGGAAAAGAAAAAACTTTAAATACTGGTTAAGGGATAACTCTATAACATCATCAATCATTGCCTGCAAGAATATCCATAGACATTGAGAACTTCATTTTTTAATGCCCTAGTTCACTGGATGATGCCAGTTTATGGCTACCTCATATATTTGTGCGTACATCTCTTTGACGGATACATTCAGAGCGCTTGCAGTATAGTAAAGAAAAAATGTCCTTGAAAAGGTTTAGTATTCCGTCGGGTATTACTTGAAAAAATACGGCTAAATGTTTGTGCTACAGCGCAGTTACACGCGAAATAATTGCCGAAACTTATTTTTTTGGAAATGGGATGCCCCGTTAGCCGTTACTCTATATAAACTAGAAGCATTTTTCTTTTAAGTACGAACATATCAATGTAAAGGCTTATATATATTAATATAATGCTCAGAATTCGTATCCAATGTTGTTGTCGTTCATAGATATCTCCAGCTATTCGTCTAAGCGAAATAATGTGGCTTTGCACTATTATACCATATATGATATTGACCATACAATTTTGAGATAAATATTGTTTGTACCAAACTTCCAAGACACGGAGTGGTTGGCTGGATATATTACGTTATTTTGTAGTATACGTGGAGAGCAATTATTGTTATAACTATATTTCTTCATTAATGGTTAGTTGTTATGACTGTCCATCATTACTGTCTATTAGCGTCTAATATTCTCATTACAATTAAGACAAGGGAGCGAGAGACTAGACTGCAGAAGTAAAATAGTCAAATATCTCTGACAATAAAGTGATTGATTGGATGTCATTGTTCCAAAATCCCAATAGAGATCAATAATCAACCACGAATTCTCTATGTTGCATTTTCGATCCAATGAGTGACTACTTTTCAATTATTATGTACTTAAGCCTATAATTTTGAAGATTGAAAATTGGAACGTTTAGAAACAATTTCAATATTATATAAGCTAAACCACATATTAGTAGAATTTTAATTGATGTCAAAAGAAAAGAGTGTCGTAAATACGATTATACTGGCTATATATCACAATTACCTATAATAATATAAGGAAGTAATTTATGAGCAATACACTCGGACATAAATTCGAGCTGAAAATAACCCGAGTTGAAAGACCAAATTAAGTCAGGCGTACAACTGAGAACTTGATACTCCATGCTACTTGATAATTTCGAGTCAAACTTCTGCAAGGTCCTAATTCAATCTAATGTCAACTGAACTAAGGAGACATTTGTAGAGATTAACTAGAAGATGGTAGTATTACAACTCATCGCAGGCCTATATGTGCGTCCAAATGACTTAAGATTAATAAGGAAACGAAATTTATCAGCTTGAGTCTCGTACCTAAACCGCCAATGCATCACCTCGTAGATACTATAAGTCATGCCCCACATTCTGTGGTGATGCGGAGTAATTGACGGGATCAGGGAAATGTCGCCATGACTGAACATTCAGGTTAAGAAACGATTATTGTGAATACGTGTCAGAAATTCTGATTCCAATGCAACGATGATTTACTATAAATAAAGCCTTTTTATTCGCTGATATAGGAGAAACAGCGACCAGCCTTCTGCAAGCGTTACACATAAATTCATTCCGTTTTTAATTGTGGAGGTTAGGGTATTGTATCAGCGGTCTAATTTTATCCTCATACTGTTTGCTAAGAATGGCAGGTATGCAAGCAACGCGGATAATTTAAAAAATTTGCGTCAGAATAAACAAAGTTATTGATTAACTGAAGGTGAGAGAGGCGCATTCGTGTCATTTCAAGCCATTGAATTCAAATCTGCTTACACAAAAACATGGAGGCTATGGCACAAGGTGCATCGGCCAGATGATACAAGTAACTCAGTCCAGGATTAAGATACATTCCCACACAGTTGGTCACTTTAGCTGACTCATTTGGGTCATATTTGCCCCAGTATTGCGATGAGTGAGTGGCTGCGATGGTTCCTCCTCCGAGCCATTGCCAAGTGGAGTCCGGAGCATGGATCAGGCCAATCCAGAACAGCGTGAGTGAGGCTGAGAAAATATCGCTTGATTACACAGATTTTACTTTTTAACCAATCTTAGTGATATATGTCTCCATACGAGTCGTACAATTAACACGTATTTCGTATACATTGAATTCTCAGACGGTCTTTTTCTGTTCGACTGACTCAGTCGGGTAATAGATTATAATGATGCGTGAATAGAAATCATTTATATTATGAAATGTGCATACACATAATTTCAAATCATCTGCGTTCAGTAAGGTATGATTTTGAAAATTTTATAGATAAAATTAAAGGATTTCACAATATGATAACATTGAAAGCTATTTAAAACATTTTTGAAGAATGTAAGCGCACTGATGGCAATTAAGCTCAAGCTTTCTATGCGATATATTTTCAACTTAAAAGTAATACGCTTCGTAATATAATTTTCGACGCGAGGATTTTCACGGATATTACGAGCGTATCATAACTCATATGTTTGAGTAATTTCAGAGGTTTAGCATTATTATATTAGCTGGACTGCTTTCAAGCGTATTGTCAGCTGCCAATGAATATTTGAGACTCCGCAATTATTTTCAAAATCAGGTTGTAAACGGAAAAGGGTCAAATTTACCGACATTCTCACTGTCCATTCCGGACTAAACCAGATCTCGTTCCTAAAAACAAATTATGTGTTGAAAATTACTCCCTAGTTTTCATTTTTCATGCGTATTTGCTATATGCCAGAATATGTATCGAGTTGAAATTCGTTTTTTGGGAAATTTAAATCCGAAAATATACATATGTAAGAATCTGTAAGTAACAATGAGTTTACAACAAATAAATGCGGAATTTTTTATATATGAACTAAATTATCTTACGATTTGAACTGAAAGATGGAGAGAGAAACTAAAAAAGAGAGAGAATTCGATATTATGTTCAAATTTGTTATCTAATTAAGTCATTAACGTTTATTATACGCTTATCGAAGCATGCGTCCCGGTACAGCGCGCCACACTTGCCTGGAAAGGCCAATACTTTTCCATAATTGTTATTCCAACTTTTGCTCATGAGAAATTGCAGTAAGTATCAAAAGTGCGTATAATTTCAGAGCGTTTTCTATGAAAATTAAATGCTATTTGATGTTCCACTGTGTGCCTTAAACATTCCGTGCTTTTCTAAGTTCGACAACTACCATTGTGAGGGGTCCATCCACATTACTGTCATAGACTTTTTCTTCAATACCGTCACTTTGCTCAGTGCTGGGTATCCTGAACAAAATTGTCGACCCTATTCTCCCACACTGAGCAGGTGAGCATATAAGCGTAGGACAATATTTGGTGTATTTGTGTAGCTTAGGATAAAACTATGAATGTTGACATTTATGCTTGATAAAATTGAACTAAGTGAAGACAGATCAATATAATTGCTTAGTTATTAATTTAGGCTTGTTTCTTGCGCAGGTCAGATCTTTAGGACTGAACCTTGTCCCACGAGTTCACATACTAGTTCAAATACTAATTTATATTCCCATATCCACTTGTATCAACTTACCTTTTTATATTCACTATTGTCAATAATATTCCCTTGTATCCTATATACTTTAAGCCTGTAACGTTAACTGTAGTTTATAAATCCAACCTGCCTACTTGAATTGATTTGCTTACCCCCTAAATATAATTTCGAACCGACGTTCCCTGACAACCATCACTCTTTTGACTAAACATTTTTTATCAGTTAACGGTCAATGGGAATGTGATAAGAAGTCTCAACTTATTGGTCTCACAGTTTGTCATAGGCCGATGCTTCACCCTATATAACGAAACGAATACCAAAACAAAACGAATATTTTCTCATGCAAATATGAGAATCATCTAAGTAAACTCACACGGACGCTGCACGACCGCGCTGCTCGAGATCGCAGTTGTGGCAATTTCCGCGCCCATGAAAGTCCTGAACGTATAAGCTGAGCCCTCCTCGATGCTTAAATTGTGGACCAGGCAATAAGTCCAGCAGCTATCTCAATCAATCGTTAGTTATGGAAAGATCGGGTTCCAAAAGGCGGATCCCTTGTGAATCAAGTCACGAACAGTATAAGAATCAGCAACAGGCCATGGGCATATTTCTTCAGTGCCGACTCTTCTATTCTATTCCATTCTATACACTCTATGCTCACAATTCATGAATGTGTCTGTGGTTGCAGGTTGTTTAAGGAAGGGTCCAAAAAGTATTTACTTCGATCCTGATACATAACGCTCATCAATAACTTTAACATGGAGGAAAAATCTACAGCGGGAAAATCGCAATCTCGTTTCTCTCTCACCGAAGAAGAGTCCCAATAGAACCCCCCGCAGACGTCGTGTTGAATGCAGCGGACCGCACAAGCCAAGGGGGTCTTAACACTCGCCTCCTGTAGAGTGTAGATTGGGAACCGCATTTGGACCACGAGCCCGAAGAGGGCAACCACACCCGCGGGCATCATAGGCTGTTTCTGTGAAGTGGGCTGCCCTCGAGCAGTTCAAAAGGCGTGCTGGTTAACCCTGAACCAGAGGAAATATATAAGCATTTGTATCATAAATACATCGAATATAATAAGTGGATCACCGTTTGTTCAAATCAAAATGCAATATTTTAATTTAATTACTGGTAATCTAACAGAAATTTAACCACTTCCAAGTGCAATCTCAACCTGGAATGCGAACTCTGTTGGAATGGTCCGCGAGGACCGTGAATTTTCTCAAATTGAAATGTAGTTGAACTGAATATTTTTGATGTTTATAACAATAAGTAATAAAATATAACAATGACAACAAATATATAACTACAAAACCGGTTGAAATTAATCGTCGAGTTTTAGTTCGCCGCCTCAGCTTCCGTATATATATTCAGCTTTCCAGGAATGAGCAAAAACATCTCCAAATAATCACCAAATCGAAACTTCTCCGGACCCGCCTGCGGACCACGATGTGAACCCGCCCGCAGACTAGCCTACGGACCCGCCCGCAGACTCGCCTGCGGACCCGCCTTCAGACTCGCCTGCGGACTCAAACGCAAAACGAGTCCGCAGCAGGCGGGTCTGGAGAAGTGTCGATACGGTAAATAATCAATAGGTACATTTTAATTAATTTGCGCTGCCATTTGATTTTTCAAAAATATCAACGATAATCAAGCACAATACTTTATTAGAAGGAAAAAAGTCCTTTGTTTATAGATGGAAATTGACTTTTCAATTTATGATCTCCAGCATTCTATTGGACAGTGCCTGGTAGTACCAATGCAGGACCTGCAGGTAGTAGCAATAGTTCAACTTTAATTTCGGGGAACATCATATAGATCAGGCATCGTGGTAGTTGGGGTTACTTCGTTATTCCTAATAAGTAGCAAGATTATTTATGTATATTCATGAAAATATCTGGGCAGTTATTTTGCAAGATTCCATACCAATAGATTACTGAGATCACTGATTGCTTGACACTGAACTGTCAACTTGATAAGACAATTTTATATACAAATAAATACAACGACACCCCAAAATATAGCTTACTTCCGAATGTGTTGGGCTTAATTCCTAACTCCTCCTCAGGGCCGAAGTAAGTAAGTTGCTGAGCCATAGAAGGAGCCGAAAATAAGTTGCTGAGCCATTGAATGAGCCGAAAATAAGTTGCTGAGCCATAGAATTGAGCCGAAAAGAAGTTGCTTATCCGAAAATTTCTCACCTTTCACTCACCGGACCAACAAATCGAAGAGAAGCTGATGTCCCCACGACGGATGACGGGCGTCTGCCACGGCGCCCTGCCGACGCGTGAGCTTTTGTTGCAGTTGCCAGGGAACGCAGCGCCTGCGCCGCCTACTGCGGGGATAATAAAATATTCTCATGCAGGGAGACAAGTGTAAGGAGAGTATGACAAGTGTGTCCTGAGAGTATGACGAGTGTGTCCTGAGAGTATGACGAGTGTGTCCTGAGAGTATGACAAGTGTGTCCTGAGAGTATGACAAGTGTGTCCTGAGAGAATGACAAGTGTGTCCTGAGAGTATGACAAGTGTGTCCTGAGAGTATG